>NW_019416496.1:0-158919 GCF_000390285.2 Anoplophora glabripennis | reverse complement strand
CCCTCCCCTCCCGCGCTAGCCTAAGGGCCACCTTAGCAAAGCGCATCCCAGGCTGCATAGCCGCACTACCCTACCCAACCATACCACACATAAACATGACACTACCCCCGGGGTTTACACAGACGAGCCGGCGAAGCAAGAAGAGCGCCAGAAGAAAGGGCCCTAGCCGGCGGGGCCCAGCCAGGACAAAAGGAGGTCCCACAAAGCGCCTACACCGGCCGCATTTGCGGTCGGGGTAGACGACGGATGGGGCCCACCTACGAAGGCTGTCCAGGCCTACACGAGATGAGGCAGGATAAAGAGGAATAATCCCCCTCGATCCCAAATCATTGAGGCCAATTTCTAGCCATGGAATAATGGCTCTCATGTAAAGGCAGATGGACCATGTGGATTTTCCAGCCCTGTATATTGTAATTCATATTCTAAGTGTTTAATTCAAAATGAGCTCAGAAAGTGAAGACGAGCATTTACCAGGGGAAGTATTGGAAGCGGCACAAAGTGCTGTTTCAAAGTCAATCCCCAAAAAATCGTCGAGACAGTACCAGATTGCCTACAATGAATTCAAAGGGTGCGGGTGGTGTAGTTCGAAGAAAATTCAAAAATTACTGACATATTTCGAACAAAAATAATAAAATTAAACCTTCGACGTTATAGTCAGTATATTCCATGTTAAAAAGTACAGTAAATGTCAAAAAAGTGTAAATATCTGAAAATTTCCAAAACTAATATATTCGAAAAGCAAATCAGTCGGATCCTGTCCGAAAAAGTCCAGAAATTTCTTGGGAAAGTGACGTTTACATAGATATAATAAATAAAATTATTGATAATTAAAAAAAATAAAGTTTGATGGGTTTGTAAATACACTTGATGTACCTACCTACCTGTATGTAGATTATTTCCCTGAAAACTTCCCCCAAAAATCTGGTCCATCCACCACCCATTACGCCAGCGTGTTTATCAAACTCATGGTCATTATAGCATAGTTGCCAGTGANAAAACAAACTGTGCTAAAACTATTCTTGACAGACAGAGCCACTGGACTTGCGACAAAGAGCGCCTTGCATAAAAACGCCGATATACTTTCGTGCTTTTTCGGAACGCGTGTCGCCAAGCGTTCTGTAAATCCATCGCGACAGAATTGAAAACGCGAGAGCAAATAAACGAGCGTAAAATGCATAAACGTAGTAACTCTATTCAGGGTATCTTGAAACGCGGCGTTTTTGTCAACTCCGCGTTGAGAGGAGAAAAACGCGTGCATAAAAGAGGTCTAAGAGTGTTTAATTCAAAATGAGCTCGGAAAGTGAAGACGAGCATTTACCATCAGGGGAAGTATTGGAAGCGGCACAAAGTGCTATTTCACAGTCAATCCCCAAAAAATCGTCGAGACAGTACCACATTGCCTACAATGAATTCAAAGGGTGCGGGTGGTGTAGTTCGAAGAAAATTCAAAAATTACTGACATATTTCGAACATAAAAATAATAAAATTAAACCTTCGACATTATAGTCAGTATATTCCATGTTAAAAAGTACAGTAAATGTCAAAAAAGTGTAAAAAATAAAATTTGTTGGGTTTGTAAATACACTTGATGTACCTACCTACCTGCATGTAGATTATTTCCCTGAAAACTTCCCCCAAAAATCTGGTCCATCCACCACCCATTACGCCAGCGTGTTTATCAAACTCATTATAGCATAGTTGCCAGTGAAGACTCCAACAAAAGATCTTCCAATTTGTAGGTTTTAGCTGCTTTATAGGTTTTCGTGTACCATCCTCAATCAATTTTAATAAAACAGCAATTTATAAAATTCTAGGGTCAGACTGGGAGAGAACTACTTAGACACGGACCCAGACTGTAACGATACATGTGCTCCAAAGCCTCAAGATATAAAAATAGAGAATTACATCAAACACGACCTTTACTCCTCTACAAGTCACACGTACGATTACGCCCTGTTGGAACTGGAGAAGCCTGTGGAATTTAATGGTAATTATTAATGTGAACTACTACAGATTATAGCACACTACTTCTATTTCAAGAATCTGTAGTAATTTCTAGTCGTACCTAGGAAGGAAAATAAACTTAAATCATTTGCTCACGATTTACCACTTTGTGTATACACATTAATTGTTTTAGACTTTGTCCATCCAATCTGTCTACCACCTGCTCCAATACCACACGAAGATCTAAAGTCAGAACATGTGTATATAGCAGGATGGGGTATAATAAATAGAACAGAATTCACGCAATACGCGACGAGATTAATGTACATAACTGCCCCTATATTAGATGCAAAGCCTTGCAATGAATTATATCATCGTGAATTAATAGACAGTCAGCTTTGTATAGGATACCAAAAAGGTAAATTGTCATAATTGTCGAAAATCTGATACATGCTGCACTAAACCTGTTTAGATTTTAAAGCTGTTTCTTCTAGGTAAGGATTCTTGTGCTGGGGACTCCGGTGGGCCAGTCTTTAAGGCTATGACTAAGAATAAACAGGATAGGGCACATTTAATTGGAGTCGTGTCCTACGGATTAAGAGCTTGCGGACAAGGCCCTGCTGTTTATACGGACGTTTCTTATTTCGTGCAATGGACGTTGGAGAGAATTAAGAAAAAATGAAAACGATTGTATTTTACTTACACATTTTAAATAAAACTAATTTCTCTGTTTTTTTCTTTGTATATCCCAATTTTTGAAATATGTAGCTCAAATTTGAACCTTAGATTACCTGCATGATTAGACTTGTGAAATAGTTGTCGCGATCTACAGGGTGATACTTTTTCTTGGGTCGGGTCTCTTTCAACCCCCAAAACTTTCTTCCAGTGCGCCACTGGTCTTTTATAGTACTAGGGTTTAATTTCTTATTCAGTTCAGAAACTTTTTGTCTCTTGCAATTTTTTCCTATCTGCGGCCGTTTTCGAGCAAAAAAATAAAAAATGATTCCCTGTAACTCGCTAAATTATTAAAAGGCGTATTTCAAAATCCTCTAGTAGGTTCTGACTGACGGATAATAATTATTTTGTTTCATTAATTTTGACATTTGGTTTTCAAAAACAACTTCCGCCTACTTAGATAATTATTATTTGATTTAAATATTAACTACTTTTTAATTAGGTACTTATTGATACAGGGAAACAATAACAAAGAATAAAATAAGAAGGCAGAAGTAGTTTTCGAAAATCAAAGGTGATAATTATAAAAAAAGGAAGCACCTATATTATCCGTCAGTCAGAATACTAGGCTTTTAATTACTAGAATAAAATGTACATTTAATTTTTAACTTCTTCGTCTTTAACTAAAGCTAACTTCCAAAGTACACACAATTAAGTTATTGTATAGCTAAGATTTTATTATTTTATTATGTATAAAAAGCACAAACAAGTTCTTTAGTTTTCTAGTTTTTTAATTCTTTAGTTACTTAGTTATATCTAGTTCTTTAGGTATATTCACAAAACACGCACTACTCGTAACAACTAAAGGTATTAACAAATTACGCTTCACAAAAATAACTTTAAACACAGAAACCATACAACCTTTTTTCTGTTTTGTGCATACAACCACAGAGGATTGGGTCCTCTGTGATACAACTGATAGAAGTAAACAAATAATATTACTCGTTTCGTTGAAATTCATGAATATATCACCAGAGGGAGTCCAATCCAAACTGCTTAATCAGCACAAAAAGTATGTGACAGACACGACAGCCTGCTATGGCCTGTTCCATGGTATATACGCGTGCCATGCCACAGATCGTCCGAAATTTAAGCGAATACGCCTATCTATATTTTTTATTAATGTGACCCGAATAGTGGAAATAAGGTCTGTTTATTTATATTTTCAATCATAATTAGGTCAGCGTTATTATTTCTGCCACTTTCCATTTTGTTTTATAAATTAATATTTTATATCAAATGTGTAAAAAATGTCAAGAAAGTCACAAAAATCAATTTGAAAAATCTTGTTACGACTGGGAACTGGCGCAAGAATGTAAATAAACAGAACTTATTTCCACTATTCGGTCACATGAATTAAAAAATATAGACAGGCGTATTCGCTCAAATTTCACACGATCCGTACCATGCCACGCGTACCATGGAACGGGCCATGGTACGGCTGTCGCGTGTGGAATGGAATGACTCTACACTACGGATAGAAATGTCTACAGTCACTACTATATAGTATATAGATAACATATCTAGTGACTGTAGACGGACCCGACTGCATGTGCCATCTATGTGCGCTATATATTTTGGTTTGCGAATTGGCTACATAAATGTAGATCCGTTGACGGAAATGGTATTTCTTGTTAATAACTGTGCTTTAAACTGTAATAAATAACACTCATTGGAAGATTTTTGTGCCCGTAAACAATGCAAACAAATTTATTTATGTTCAACTAAATTTATTGTCACTTGTATTTCCATAGATCTTATTTTAAATTTGTTTGAAATTCAGTTTGTGGAATCGTCGGCCTACTTCGACATAAAATAAAAAAATAATTTTACGAGTGAAAAATAAGGTTGTTGCAGAGAATTTTAAATTTGTATGTACAGGGTGTTCAGGAAAGGACAAAATTTCAAAATCAGCAATATTACTTATTTGTGATGCCACAAAATAATACTATTAAGGAAAATCATTTTTAGGGCCGTTTGCACCGAAAAATATACGTCTGGCTCTATTAAGCTAGCTTAAATATTTAAATATCCCACTAAAAATTTTTCAGTTTCTGACATGTTCCAGAAACGTTTCCATTTTTCTTGAAACGTTTCATAAAAAATCCATGCAACGTTCTGGTAACCCAAAAGAAACCGAAGATGTCCTCCCCAAAATACGTTTCCAATGAAACGTTTNGATTGGGATGGACGTATAGGCCGGACAACTCATTATCGTGCACGTGTGCGTGCACCTGGCATTTTCTGTTTTTTTTAGGTGTGTTTTGCCGGAATTTGTATGAATGAAATACTCGTACTATTTTTACTATAAAAGTATTTCCTGTAGCGACATCTATATGAATATTGTAGTACTTTGTTAGATGAAACGGGACTTCAATTTCCGTTCTTAATACATTATTTGACGTGATCAACTCCTTGCTTAATTGAAAAGCAGTATCACACTCTATTGACCAATCTTTAGTAACATTACTTCCTGATTTACATAGATCATACAAAAGTTTTAATTTTGATGAAAGCATAGGAATAAATTTCCCATAATAATTCAATAGTCCTAAATACGATTTTAATTCAGTTAAAGTTTTTGGTTTCGGTGCGGCTTTAATTGCTTTAATTTTGTCTTCTGTTTGGTGAATGCCCTTTTCATCTATAAGGTGTCCTAAAAATTCAATTTGCTTATGAAAGAACTTACATTTTTGTTTATTTACTTTGACATTATACACTTCAAGTCTTTTTAGAACATCTCGTACATGTTCATAACACTCACGTAATGACGATCCAAACACAAGGATATCATCCAAATAACATTTAGTATTTTTTTGGCCAGCTAACATAGTGTCCATAACCGCCTGAAAGATGCCTGGTGCTGAACTTATACCATACGTTAACCTAGTATATGTAAAAAGACCTAAATGTGTGTTAATAACTAGTAATTTTTGTGACTCTTCACTAACCTTTAATTGTTGATATGCCCCTTTCAAATCTAAAACCGTAAAAAACTTTTGACCACTATGACATGCAAATATATCTTCTGGAATTGGTAAAACACAGTGATCAGAGTCTAACACCTGATTTAATGTTTTTTTAAAATCCACACAAATGCGTAACTCGCTTGAATTCTTTTTTGGAACAACCACTATCGGACTGGCCCAATTACTAAAATTTACTTTATGTAATATTCCAGAGTTAACCATTTTTATTAATTCTATTTCAACTTTATCTTTCAATGCATAGGGCATATCATACGCTCTAACAAAGATAGGTTGTGCTCCCTCTTTTAATTTAAGTTCAATTTTAAATTTGTTTATGTAAGACTCAGGTTGATCTAAAAAGACACTTTTGAAATCATTTTCGATGTTTAATGTTAATTGCGCAACAACTTGTTCTTTTTGTACTAGGCTTTCTATTTTTTTTTTCTGAATTGATTTTTCGCAACTCACATCTCGACCCACCTGTTCCGACTGCCACTGGCTTACCTGCTGAATGTCATTTGACTCTGTTTTTTTGAAAAATTAATGTGTCCCCTCCAGTCGGGACTCAGACGTTTTAACCAGTTTCGACCTATTAACGGTGCAAACTTATACTTGGATTTAAGGACTACCAATGGCAAGCTTAACAATACCTTATTATGGTTCACAACAACATCAGTTTCACCTATTATAGCAACTTCTTGCCCTGTAAGGACTCTTAGATCATACTTTACATTATAAAGGGTTAGATTTGATAAATATTTATTAAAGTCGTCAATGTGCATTACCGTACGACATGCACCTGTGTCTACTTCAAAACAAATCTTCCTACCTTCCAGATCTAACACTGCCTTTTCTGCATCTTCTTTCATGGATCCTAGGACTGACAAAAATCCTAATACTAGTGAATCATCCTGACTGGACTCCTCACCTTCGACTTCCTCGACTGCATTGACATTTGGACTCTTACACACTCGACTGGTGTGACCTTTTTTCTTACATTTGAAGCATTCCCAATCCTTGGCCGGACAGTTATTTGGATCATGTTTCCTTAGACAACGGAAACAAGGTCTCCATTGGGTTCCTCCTTCTTTTGACTGACTGGACTTCGATTCATTCTTGAACACTTTCTTCTTTACAAACAATTTATCTAATTCTTCTGCGACTGACAACACATTGTTTTCGCCTCCCATAGACTTTATTTGACCTTCAGCTAATTCCATCGCAAGGGCTGTTTTATACGCACTTTCGAACGTAAGGTTGTCTTCTGATAATAGTTTTCGTTTGATAGCATACGACCGAACGCCACAAACCAATCTGTCCCTTAGGCACTCTGACAAGAATTGACCAAAACTACAATATTGCGAGAGGTTTTTTAATTTTGCTACAAACATTTTGATGTCTTCGTTTCCTTCTTGTATCGCATTGTAAAATTTGTATCGTTCGGCTATTATTAGCCTTTTTGGGGAGTAGTGATCTGATAAGACTTTCTTTAATTCCACATACGTTCTTGTACTTGGTAAATCAGGGGCTAGGAGATCTTTTAGAACATTGTAAGCCTCTCCCCCCAATAATGTTAACAGCATTGCTACCTTTTTATCTGCCTCGACTGCATTGCAAATAAATAATTGTTCCAATCTTTCCAAATATGACGTTATATCAGATTCTTTTGGGTTGAACTTTTCGATAGACCCTATCATCGCCATTTTGTTTCACTCAGAGACCTCAACTAACTACTTGACTTGTTTCTAATCCTCGACACGTGGAATTCGATTTTCTCGTCGCCAATTTACTGTTATGTACTGACTAATATAACAGACTCTGGTTTGTATTAAGACTTTTATTTGACTATTAATTTTAACGATAACATGAAATACTTATAGACGGTGTGACTGTGGCGTGACTGACTCGACTCAATGTTCACACACAACGACCCATTGCTGCCAACTAGTGATGGGATCATCCGAATGAAAAATAATCGATCATCCGATTATTGAAATAATCTGTTCCGAGCGGGCAGCCGAGCAGAGCAGACGTGTTTTGTGAAAGTGTAGTGCAAGGAGCAAAATCTACCTGCCTTTATTAAGGCTACCTGGAAAGAATCCCTTTCTTTCCTGTTAATCACCGACCTAATCCCCGGCTTAAGCATAGAGGCCGTCGGCATCTTTGTTACAGGTACCTGTGCCGGGGTTATGCCCAGGTAAGTCCCACTTTTACTTATTTATCAGTTATTTGCATTACTTAGAATACATTTATTTAAAATTGTGACCCCCGACAAACACACACACACACACGCACGCACAAAATGTCGGACTCGGAAAACGAGGAGAACATATACATATACATGGACGATACAGACAGCGAAAGACCCTCTTCAAGAGTCTCCGCTTCACCAAAAAAACATGATCACTAAAACAGATTTATACGAACAACTACTAACACAAAAACATGAAAACGAGACGCTAAAACAACAAATACACGAACTCATAGAACAAAACACCCGACAATACCAACAAATAGTAACCATGACACAGCAAATCGTCGATTTGCAAAAAACAATTAAACTTTCGGACGAAAACCACTAAATTACACCAAAAACTCGACAAATTCATCAACAAACAAATGACAGACAATATACCCCAGACAGGCACACACACACAAACCTCCCCCACACACACACCAGGCACACACACGCACAGAGAAACGCAAAAAACACACGGCGGAATCCTCTAGCGAGGACGAAGCCCCAAGACATAAAAAATCAGACAAAACAAACAAATAATTGCATAATTATTTATTTGATATTATCTTAAAATAGGGAGATGGCAATTTCTATTTTAACAATTAATTATAGGTCGACACGGGTTACGTGCCGAAGTAGGTCATACAAGAATTGCCGATTTAACGCCGAAAGCCAAATACTTGTACGAAAAAGCTCGTTACTATCAAAAGAGAGAAGCACAATCAAGTCGGACAAAATTGTCATTCAAGAAGCGTTTAGAGTTGGCAACAAGGTACACAGAATCTGACGCTTTTGAAGCAGCGATATCTACAATGGATAAAATACGAGGGCGATTCTTTCAATGCCAAATCGAGAATTCAAAAAAGAAAATACAAGGTGGAAGATATTCCATAGAAGATAAAGTTTTAGGATTAGCCTTGTATAAACAATCTGGAAGTGGATATAAATTATTATCCAAATTATTTACTGTACCATCTCAGAAAACTTGTATGCGTTTGTTGCAAAGAATTCCAATAAAACCTGGTCTTAGCGAGCCGACATTTGAAATTTTAAAAGCGGTGGTCAAGAATTTTAAAAATCCATTAGACAAATATTGCCTACTTATGTTTGATGAGATGGCCTTAAGTCCTAGTTTATCATGGAACCAGTTTGATGGTGATGTGGAAGGGTTTGAAGATTTTGGATTTAAACGTACTAATAAAATCGTAAATCATGTAATGGTAAGCTTTTTGTAATATAATATCCCTATTTGACAGTAAGACACATCTATGTTGGCAGATTTAAAAGTTTTTTATTTTAAATGATAGAGATAATTATTATACATGATAATATAAAATAATAAAAATTTGTTTTCTCTGAAATTTGACCCCAAGAGTTATGAAAGCATATAAGTAAAAAATGATGTTCTAATTAGTTCATAAATACACATTTTTAAAGAGATGACTTGCTTTCAAACAAACAGTGTATATGTCTCATATATATGTTGTGTGTGATTCACATATAATTTTTCATTATTGTAGGTTTGTATGCTGCGTGGCTTAAGTAGAAAGTGGAAGCAACCAGTATATTATAATTTTGTAAATGGTGCTACTAGTAACGCTGATATTGTGAATATTATTAAAACAATTATTATAAAATGTACCAATATTGGTTTACGAGTAGTAGCTACAGTTTGCGACCAAGGAAAAAATAATGAGGCAGCTATAAATAACTTGGTCAATGAGACAAAAAAAAGATATGGCCAAGAGGGAAAGCAGTTCGAAGAATTTGCATTCAAATTAAATAACAATTTAGTAATACCACTGTTTGACCCACCACATTTGCTGAAAGGCATTAGAAATAATTTATTAAAATCCGATCTCTTATTCCATATGAATGGAAAACAAATGACGGCAAAATGGAGTCATATTTTAGACGCATATAAATTAGATCCATACTTAGGAAGTCTTAGGACAATGCCTAAAATAACAGAACAGCATGTTAATCCGTTAAATATTAACAAGATGAAGGTGTCATACTGTACACAGATATTTAGTAGATCGGTTGCTGTAGGAATAAATTTAATGGCTTACTCAGGTAAGAATACATTTTAAGTAATATTTTAATATGTTTTTTTCAGGCACCACTTTTGTAGATGAAAACAGAAAAAACATATTTTTAGATAAGGATGCTCAAGAGACTGCAAAACTTTTAGAACTTTTTGATGACATTTTTGACAGTTTAAATGGTAGTTCGCTTTTCAACCAAAAATTGTTACGACGAGCCATAACAGAAGAATCCGAGCATTTTAAGTTTTGGAATAATTCTATACCGATATTAACAACAATGGAATATATATCCAAAGAGGGTAAAAAGTTTGTGCCTCCAAGCCTGAAAAATTTACTAAAAACAATAAAAAACATGAAGTTTCTATTTCAAATTTTGAAAAAGGAAGGATTTTCATATTTAATGCCTAGGATGTTAAATCAAGATCCTGTAGAAAATTTTTTTTCAAAAATAAGGCAACGAGGAGCTCGTAACAATAATCCGACTTGTTCTCAATTTATAGGATATTACAAATCCTTATTGGTAAATACAATGGTATCAACCCATTCTGTAGGTGCCAATTGTATGGAAGATGATGCCGAATATTTAGTAACTCTTCAACGATTTGTTACGCAGGTAATAAATTAGAAATTATTTTTTAATTTTTATAATACAATTTGTTTATTATAGGGTTTACCAGAAGATGTTGAAGAGCAACATGAAGAGGAGCAATTTACAAAAATTCCTGTTGTATTTTCAACAGTACAACCTATTGAACAACAAGTTTTAAGGTATGTCTGTGGCTACCTTTTTAAAAAAAATGAAACTAATTTTGGAAATTGTTCATGTAAAGAAGATATTCTGCAAAAATCTAATGTAGAGTCAAACGCAGAATTATTCTTAAAATTAAAAGAATATGACAACCGACGTAGGCTGAAATATATTAGTGACACTTTTTATGAAAAGATGAAGTTGGCCCTACAAATTATAAAATTTGTTCTGTACAATGATCTACACAAAAAAGGTGTATTTAAATATATTTTCTGTACATTGCTAGATAAAATTAATTTGACAAATTGTCAACATAATTTGGATTTAAAAAAAACAATTTTTAAATATTTTCTAAAAGTAACAGGACACAATATTATTAAACAATTAAATAGAATAATTAGAGGTCAAGATCTCCGACCTATTAATGATAATAGTCCTTTAATTTTTAAAAATTGTAAAACAATTTACAAAAAAACATTTATTTCTAGAAAACATAAATAAAATTGTCGACTCTAAAAATGTACATACTTAAAATAGGTAACAAAGTATAAGGATAGATATATTTAATATTACTAATAATAATAGGCTACCAAGATATTTCAATTTTGTTTGTACTGCATTCAATGACACGTAAATTTTTATAATCAAGATGTGATTTTTGTACAGTAGCAAACGATCATGACGTACTGTGATTTTGCATGAATTTGTTTATTATATATAGTGTATATATGTATTATCTAATGTATAAAATTTATAGTTAGAGTTGCAGCACGAATTCAGACGACTCACGTCACGGATTGTTTTTATTGCCAACGTAATTTTCGATAGTGTGTCGTGTTAAAAACAATCATTTTTCTAATTTAGTGTAATATATAGTGTAAACATTTAGTGTAATATATAATTTTATTATTGCCAGTTGTAGTTTCTTAAATATTTTGTATAAATTATTCATTTGTTTGTACGACGTAAGTTGTCTGAATTCTTGTCGCAACTATATGCATTAATTTTAAATAATGTATCTGTACCAATATTAAATACAGTGTTTTAATATAGAAAATTGTTATATTTTTTCTCCTATTGTCTCTNATTTAAATATATTTTCTGTACATTGCTAGATAAAATTAATTTGACAAATTGTCAACATAATTTGGATTTAAAAAAAACAATTTTTAAATATTTTCTAAAAGTAACAGGACACAATATTATTAAACAATTAAATAGAATAATTAGAGGTCAAGATCTCCGACCTATTAATGATAATAGTCCTTTAATTTTTAAAAATTGTAAAACAATTTACAAAAAAACATTTATTTCTAGAAAACATAAATAAAATTGTCGACTCTAAAAATGTACATACTTAAAATAGGTAACAAAGTATAAGGATATGATAGATATATTTAATATTACTAATAATAATAGGCTACCAAGATTATATTTTAATTTTTTTTGTACTGCATTCAATGACACGTAAATTTTTATAATCGAGATGTGATTTTTGTACAGTAGCAAACGATCATGACATACGGTGATTTTGCATGAATTTGTTTAGTATATGTAATGTATATATGTATTATCTAATGTATAAAATTTATAGTTAGAGTTGCAGCACGAATTCAGACGACTTACGTCACGGATTGTTTTTATTGCCAACGTAATTTTCGATTGTGTGTCGTGTTAATTTTTCTAATTTAGTGTAATATATAGTGTAAACATTTGGTGTAATATACAATTTTATTATTGCCAGTTGTAGTTTCTTAAATATTTTGAATAAATTATTCATTTGTTCGTATGACGTAAGTTGTCTGAATTCTTGTNTGGGGCCCACCTACGAAGGCTGTCCAGGCCTACACGAGATGAGGCAGGATAAAGAGGGATAATCCCCCTCGATCCCAAATCATTGAGGCCAATTTCTAGCCATGGAATAATGGCGTACCACTATTGAGCAGTGAGCTGAGCCGCTGAGCGTATGCACACAAGTCCCTTCCCTTCAGCGCTGTCTTGTAGATTCAGCCTTAGTAAACAAAAAAATATTTCGTGTATATGCAATATTATAAATATTTTCAAAACTGATCAGTTGTATTTCTGTGATAGTTAATATCAGAAATTTAATCTTTTCCTTTCCAAAAAAATATTACTATTTTACAACTTACTTTTCTTTTTATAATATTGGAGGCCATGTAACTTCAACTTCAAGACTGTTTGTAATAGTTTATCTTGTCGTAACTCTTTTATCTATGGGTTTATCCGCTTATCGTTTTCTCAGACTCAGCTGTTAAATGTTTTTATCTTCATTTTGTGCCGAAGTTGCATGTTGTGTTGTGATTCCAAATTCCAGATTCCAGAGTTCTAACGTGAGGGAGGCCAGAGGATTGTTTGTAAATATTTAATTCTACGCAGGTAATAATTATTACATGTTTATTATGTATTTAATTTAATGAAAAAACGTATATTTATAGAAACTGTTAACAAAACCTAAAATAATAGGTACCTACTATGATTCATTATTTGCATTCTACAAAAATTATATATTATATNATGTTATAGCAAAGTAGTTTTACTGTTTTACTAAAAAATTGAATGCCATTGATTTTTAAATACAAAACTATGTATAGGGGTTAAATTTCTATACCAAATTAATTCCAATTTATTTGAAATACCCGCCATAATTTAATTCAAGTAAACCGCGTGCGCTCGGTTGTTAAGAAAGTTGTTTGATATTACCGATGTTGAACTTGTTTCCAAACCACCAGACGGCGCAAACATGGCTCCGCCTCCATAAGAAGAGAGTGTCGGATCTATTTCCGTCTTTGTCTATGGTGTTGTGATTCCAAATTCCAGATTCCAGAGTTCTAACTGTGAGGGAGGCCAGAGGATTGTTTGTAAATATTTAATTCTACGCAGGTAATAATTATTACATGTTTATTATGTATTTAATTTAATGAAAAAACGTATATTTATAGAAACTGTTAACAAAACCTAAAATAATAGGTACCTACTATGATTCATTATTTGCATTCTACAAAAATTATATATTATATATCCTTTATTTAGCCTACTAATTGTTGCAATCTAAAATATTTGGTTGAAAATTTGGCAGTGTACAGCCCGTTTGTTGGATGATGTGAAAGGCTGAATAACATCCTATTTTAGCACAGTCTGCTAATGGTTTATTTCTACATAACCCTGCTATGAATCCACCTGTAAACGCATCCCCTGCACCTGTAGTATCCTTGATATCCTTTGGATCTATTTTTGGCACAACGAAATTCTCAATTTTTCCGCATTTAGAAATGCAGGTACCAGGATTTGATCCATCAGTTATAATAATTATATTTCCATACGTGTCCATTTTATTTTTTGCTCCTTTAATCAAATGATTTGTCAATTCATTTACATTTTTCATGTTCATTATTTTTGCTAAAGCCTCAAATTCTCTTTTGTTCCCAAAGACAATATCTGAATTTTCTACAAAGTGTTTTACCACTGTTGGGTAAAGATCACAAACATATTCCCCAGAAATGTTAAATATTGCTACTTTGTTGTGTTTATTGCAAAAATCTAGTATATATTTAGCAGTTTCAACTCGGTTTGTTAGAAAAAATCCTTCTATATATACAAAATCTGAGCTTAATACTAAGTTGGGAACATCTTTTTCAAGTAAAAATTGATTCAAAGGCAGTTTTTCGGCTGCTCCAATATGGGCTACAAGAGATCTGTATTCGCTTGATACTAATGCTATGGTTTTCCCAGTAGGAAGATCATCTTGTTCAAAATATCTAAAATTGAAACATGTATAACATTTATTAAAAATGTCTAGGACTTCTAAAAAATTGTAAATATAGGTATCTAGTCAGAATTTAAAATGTTGCAAAACATACAATAGCTAACTAAAATTGAGGTTATGTTTTATGGTATAAAGAAAATGGTGTTATTTTACAAAAGTACTTTGATCACCTGGTTTGTACTCCATCATCTTCTAACAGCTGTGTCAGAATGGCAGCCTCCTTGTCCTTTCCCACAGATCCAAAAATTACTGCTCGACATTTCTTTGCCATCAACCATTGTAAGACGCGTAGCGAATTTTGCGCGCAGCCTCCCGCACTAATGTGTTGCTGGTATCTGAAAATAATGTGTTAAAAAAGTATATACAGAACTTATCGGTAACTCAAAAATCACCCGGAGACGTCCTGTGATAGTCTTTTCATTTCATTTTCTGCGATTTCTTTTTGACCGTCCAATTTGAGGTTATATTTGTCTAACAAAACTGTATCATAAACTGATATAGTAGTGTCCAATAAGGGGTTTCCAAAAGCTACGACCTTTTTCATCTTTAAAGTCTGCAATATAGCCGGGAATCCCCGAACATTCATGTAAATCACACAAACATAAAATACGCCGTTTTCACAGGGTTGTTGGTTGTCGCGCAGGCCGCAGGTTGACCAGAGACGTGTGTGAATAAGTTGAGTCATCAGTGCCGTGCATTATTTTAAATAGATTGCGGATCATTTAACAATTATAAGGTATTGTGCAACATATTTATACAGATAATGTTGATGGGATGACTATATATTTATTATTTGCAAAGGAAATCTATTTTAAGAGGTTGTGCCCCCTCTCCTTTCAAATTTTTAATGTTTCCTTAGTGAGCATTGTTTAATGTTGATTATACATCTAATTTTATCTTATCAACCAAAATCAGTGCCAAGATAAGGGTACACTCAAAATAATTTGGAAAACATTTTCAGAAATGGCTACTAGTTCATTATCTACAGAGAGTTTCAAAATGCCTTCAGAACCATATCCCTTGCCTTCATTAGGCTCGGACGAGGAATCTTTCGTTGTTTTATGGAAGGATATGGACAGTAAGTCAATCGTAGAAATTAATCATGAACCAATTGGTACTGGTATTGTGGAAGAAGCCAAACAGCTGATAAATAAAGAGTTGACAGAGATGGAGAAATTGAGTTTAGTGAATAAAGCTGAGACACAAGCAGAAAATAATTTGTCTGTCGATGGTCCAAGCAGTCAAAGTGAAAGCAAAGTTGTTGAGAGCACCCAAATGGATAAATCATCGGTTTTGCCAAAAATGCCTCAAGTTGAGAAAGGATTTGTAAGTACATATATAAATTTTAAAGTAAAGTATTTAATTGCATAAATTGTCTAATTGTAATAATGTTATTTTTTTAATTATTCAACAACAAATAGACATTGAGCAAATTAGTAATTATCTCAATATTATTTTCTGATTCATGTTTATCAAAATTTATTGTTATTACTTGTATTAAATGATTTCTAGAACCTAAAATGACAGGCAGTGATATGTGATATATTAAACAATATGAATCACTTTTATCTTATTCTAGTTTCTAGCTATCACTTTACATTGAATATATGGTTGATCAAATTTGTGTAATAGCTATGGTAATATTAAGAAATTCCTACATATGTATAACTAAAGATATACAAATTAAATATAAATATTAAAAATGCAAATGTAGAATAACGTGCTTTGTACAGGTTAAAAATACGTTTTTAATTTTGATTTTTCCCTTTTAACCTCATTTGTAGTTATAGATTTGATAATTTTATATATCTATACTCATGACAGTGAATTTCGCGCTTAAATGTTTATAAAAAATTATAAATGTAAATAAAAACATAACTTTTAAATATTCATGAGTACTATTTTGGACTTTGAAGTATATTCATATGTGGGTGAAGTTACTAAAAACTATTTCAGGAAACCTCAGACGTTATAAGCATTACAACTTTATCTACCGATCTCACCTCAGAGCAAGTCCAAAAGAAAGTGTCGGAAATTGTTGAAGAAAACATCCGACTTAAAGGTGAGAATTCTTATATTATTAAATATTTAAAAAGTTTAATATTTTACAAAAAATGGCAGTGAAAAAAAAACAAATACAATGTTGCGTTTGCACTGTTTGCAGATACAATTCTGCAAAATAACATGAGTATGAAGTCACAGTATGAAAGAATTGTGGCATGGCAGGAAGATGTCCAAAAGGTGCACCAAGCTCACAAGGAAAAGATCATTGAGGCCAAAGAATTTATCGAAAAGGTACGATAAATTAAATGTTTTATTTCTTTCACAATTCAGTGTTTTATTTTTGTAGCTGAAGAAAGAAAACTACAACTTGATCCGAGAATTGGAACAGTTGAAAGCTGTGAAAAATGCTCAAGACGAAGATATAGTTTCGTTGACAAAGGCAATTCGTGAAAAAGAGCAACGTAGTGCGGAGACGAACAATCCTAAATCAAAAGAAAATTTTGAATTGGAGTTGGATATGGTCAATAAGACTATAAAACAACTAGAAGTAGGAATGAAGAATTTAACTGTAGAAAACGAAGCTCTTAAGGAAGAAAAGGTCAAAGTGATTGAAGTCAATAAAAAAGTGGAAGAGTACGAAAAAGAAATCGATGGATTGCAAACAATTTTGCATGCTAGCAAGAGGGAGCTGGAAGAGGTAATATATGTTTTCTTAAAATATAAAAGTAACGTGTCACAGACCTAAAAGAAAAATAAAAATGTTTTTTAAATAACGTTCTTCGAAAACTCAAAAGTCACGAAAATAAAAAACTAACCATTTAATTCACACTAGCATGCCGTTATATTCGAGCGTTTTCTCCATGATTTCTACAACTTTCGCATAATTTTTCCTTCCCGTGTTTCCCTCGGTCCTACACTAACCATTTCATGTAAAACCACAAGTAAAAATTGCATAGATTACAACCTTGTGACCTTGAAAGCAATGATGTTTGATCGATTTCGTTCTGTCCACCTATTAGGAAATTCATTAATGACATAAAAGATTTTCTTCCATTTAGGAACTCATCCCAAAGTGATTCAGCAAATTACTTGCAAAAAAATGTAGATCGTCTACGCCAGGGGTCCCCAATCCTATGCCCACGGGCACCATGGCACCCGCAGACATATGCCCGCCGCTGTACGATCCCTTTAAATAAATATTTAAGTGTACAGCCGCAATATACAGCGAGAAGAAAATTGTATAACAATTATTGGTGACGTTCGTTAATTTTTGCTATGTATTGCAATATTTTTGAACTGAAATAGTTAGAAAATTAATTTCCTTCTATTTTTTTGTTACCATGCTTGTTTTGACGTTCGTGTTTTGAAACCCTTATTACCGTTTATTTTTTGTTCTTGATGTATTTTTACAGTTTATCTTTTGATATATACGATATTTTTATCTTTGGGAAAAATTTTATTTCTATGAAAAAGTCTATGTTAAACGCTTATTTTGACAGAAAAGATCCACATGGCGCTGTATAAACATGTGTGAAGTAAGCTACTCGCTATCGTTGCACCACCAACGTTAATAAACATTGCCAATTTATTTTACATAAAAATAGATGTTGTTTGTGCATATTTAATTAGCCACGTTGAATTGCGTGATTCTGAATTCATAGTTGTAATCAGTGATCCAAGAAAGTTTCTATATACAAATATTTGAAACTTATGGAGATCTTTTTAATTTTTTTGTCTGCCATTTGGAATACGTCATTTTGAATTTCGTAATTCTGCCTTCAGATTCGTAATCAGAGACACAAAAAACCCCCACACACAAAAATTCATGCATTTTAAAGACATTTTAATTTTTTATCCGCCATTTTGAATTTCGTGATTTAGATTCCAGATTCGTAATCATAGACTCAAAAAACCCCATTACAAAAAAATTCATGCATTTTGAAGACATTTCAATTTTCTTGCCCGCCATATTGGATCCGCCATTTTGAATTTCTTGATTTTGAGACCAGATTCGTGATCAGCGACCCCAAAAAACTCTTCATATGTAAGATTCATAGGAATTGAATGTATTTCGCATCTCTAAGCTATTTAAAGATTCCTCTAATAAGCGATGGTTTCCCCGGCATTAAAGGGGTTGGAGGGGGAAAGAAGGGTGAGGGGATTGGTCCGTTTAGAGTGGAAACGATTCAGTATTGCTAGTAGATACTAGAAAAAAATTTTTCAGATTTTTTTCAGAAATAAATTAAACCAAAAACCAGCCATATGGGCCCTCCTCTGGTGAAATTTTTTTACATATTTTTAGGATGATCATGAGGCATTACTGCTTAAATTTCTGCAATTGATATAGATAAAGCACATTTTATTTAATATGAGACACTTCAACTTACTGTGCGACATATCCATTACTACTTGTTAGATCTTCAACTTTGTCTAAAACATCTTCAACCTGTAACATTCTAGGTAGTCCAGATCATGTAACATGTCTAGTACGATTTGTTTCTAGGTGTCTTGTTTTTCGAGCCCTTTGAACAGCATAAACAACGATCTAGATACAATTGCAATGCTATAACAGCATTTTGCTGACACTCCCCTTATACTAATATCAATAATTCATCCCTACTGTAAATAAAAATCATTCTAAACACTGAAATCTGTTGTACTGTTTAAAAACTTTGTTTAAATTACCATTTATGGTACATGATAGATTTTTCACAATGTTGTATCCAAATTATTTCAAATGACTTTCCCGTTATCTTGGAGATTGTGAAAATAAATCACCCAATTTTAAAAACTCTGGATATGGACAGAAATTTAACTGTTTCGAATTATCTACATTTGTAGGCTAAAATGGAATTGATGAAAATGAAGTCTACGGATGAGGAGAAGATGAAATCTCTGAATGAGGTAATTGACAGCCTGAGGTCGCAGTTGTTTTTCACCAAACAACAACAGACCGTGCTGCCTACGCAAGAGGAAGTGGCAAATATCCGACAGCAGCTGGCAAACACTCAGGTTATGTTGACGCAAGTCGAACAGACTAGGAGTGCTCCCTATATACAGCTCCAGACTTTGAATAAAGAGAACCTTGAACTGAAGACGAAGCTGGGCGAATTTCAGACTCAGACGGATGATATATATGCACTAAAAGCACAGGTGGGTAGTTTAATTATGACTTACATATTTACACTATTTACACAAAGTGAACCATTTTAATGTACCACGCCACATAATTTTTTTAATTCGACTTTTATAAAACAATATTTCGAACAAAAGTTAACAGGTTTAGGGGGGTCAAACTATGGTGTCCTTGAAGTCGAGTATCAAGGTCACTTCAAGGTCAACCTTGATTTTTTATAAGGAAACCCATATTTTTTGTTGCAGATTCATATTCTGCAGGAAAAAATATATTTATATGAAAAATTTTTTTGAGAATGCTTTGTTCCCTCGCCAGAATGCACTATACTTATTGCTCCATTTCAATTCTCAATTCTCAAAAAAACTTGACTTTGAAATGACCTTGAAGGACACCAAGAAGGTCAAGTTCGAGGTCACCGCTAAATGCAATTAAACAAAATAACTAAAGTGAGCTTTATACCATTTTCATCAACTGCGTCCTTCGGAAATTTCCAGCCCTCAAATTTAAATAACCTTTGAATGATCTTCATGGTCTATAACTGTGGTATTTTAGGTCGGGAGTAAGTTAAAACCCACTATGATTTATCGTACTCATATATTACGGGGGATGTCGCATAGAAAGTTCATATAATACATTATCATACATTAACCGCAGACACGGAAAAGGGTCCGGCTTAATCACAGGCGAGGCAACGACTGACTCCACATGAGGACAAGTGCTGGTCCTTCATCGCCGGTACCACGTGACCGCTTCCGCTGACGCAGCTACGTTTCCTGCATTGTTGCCAACACACCACAATAACCTTAAAGTTATTGGACGTAAAATTTCCTGTCTTTTGATTTCCGACGTCGAAAAGGGGGGTTTCCATTTAAAAAAATGGAAGTGACCTTGAAATAACCTTCAAGGTCATCGTCAAGGTAAAATCCAAGGTCGCCATCCTCGTCAACAGTTACAAGAATGACCTTAACATTTTTCAAAAATAATTTACCTGGGAAATTATTCAGGTGTTTCCAATATTTTACAAAATAAGTTTTATACTGTTTAGCAACAGTTAAATACGATTGTTTTGATAACTTACTTCTCCCTAATTTTCAGTTGGATGTGTACAAAGCAGACTTCGAAGCAGAAAGGAACGCCAAGGAGACCATAAAAAACGAGAAAGAGAGGCTTTCAGAAGACATGCAGAATTTACAGAGACGCAACCAACAGCTTCAGGAAGAAATCGAATTGTTGCGAGAGAACGATTACGTCGTACCCCCTTCGGTACCGAGGGAGCGGATGCCCACTCCCTCTGCACCTTGCGCCTCTTCCGGTGATGTAAGTATTTAATGATCTTTTTTAATATACTGTCGGTGCATCGTAGCGATGATGATTATTGCCTGAATTATTTCCAGTAACTTAGCCTTGTGCAGATACAGAGATTTAGAAATTAAAAGACCGTATTTTCCAATTTTATTAATTTTTTAAATTTTAATAATCTAAGAACGTAAAAAGAAGTATTGGTCGTTTAATTTTCAAATGTTCCATATAACATTTTAATATAATTTATGTTATGCAGTCCCCACCTCTGAGAAGATTTGCATGCCCCATTTGTAACTTGCAATTCCGATCTTTGAGGCTTATCGAAGATCACGTTGAAACGTGCATAGCGCACCGTGCCTGACTTTTTCGGTATGAGAACTATGTTTTAGTGAAGGGTTATGCCACTAACATGTTGTATTTCTTTACTAAAAGGTTTTCCAGTAAGAGCCACCGGATTTTGTAATTAAATAAAATACAGGGTGAATGAGAAAATTTTAATACATTTGTAGTAATACTTAATGTGATCTATTACAATTAAAAATGTGAAAAACAATATTTAAATGGCCACCGTGGCTTAGAGAAATGTGCGTTGTTGTGGAATCTTTCAAATTATGCTTCGAATCTCATTTTTCAAATCGTGAATGATTGTTCATGTATGCTTTACTTTTCACGTAGCCCCAGAGAAAGTAATGGAGGGGCGTTAAATCGCACGATTTTTGTGAAAGAATTATTCCTCTAGGATGTATTTGAAATCATAGTTTCATGGTCCACTAAAGCTAGCCACAAAAACTTGTTTATCATGGTACAGCATTGACCGTCAGCATTTGACCATCTTCATTTAAAAAAAAAAGCGTACCAAACTGATACATTGCGAGTTCATTGGCATTTATGGATATCCTTTGGATTTGCATTGCCCCAAATGCGGCAGTTTTGTTAACATACCCGCGCGCCGAACTCGATGGACATTGGCCATCCGAGTCACTTCCGGTCCAGAACCAGCCTAACTTATCTACTGAGGGCTCTATAGCAAATAGGCAACCAGCAATACGTTTTTTATAGATTTTGTTACACAGTGTGTCTAAATATGAATACACACAAATAACAGTCTTTCCTCCATTCTAGCGCAGAATTTCTATAAAATGAAGTTAGTTTGAAACTCAAATTACTCTTTGTTGTGAAGAAATTTGTAATTTGAACAGGCTGCAACATACGCGTCCCCACGCGACTAATACACACGCATACACAAACGTACACACGCCCACACACACTAACACACACGCACAAAATGTCGGACTCCAAACACGAGGAGAACATATACATATACATGGACGATACAGACAGCAAAAGACCCCCTTCAAGGGTTTCCACTTCACCAAAAAACATGACCACTAAAACATTTATACGAACAGCTACTATCACAAAAACAAGAAAACGAGACACTAAAACAACAAATACATGAACTCACAGAACAAAGCACCTGACAATACCAACAAATATTAACTATGACACAGCAAATCGTCGATTTGCATAAAACAATTAAACTTTCGGACGAAAACACCACTAAATTACACCAAACACTATAAAAATCTATTGCCGGTTGCCTATTTGCTATAGGGCCCTGTTAATTGAAATTCAACTTCATTGTTAAAAATTATCTTATTGGAAAAATCATTATCAACTGTTTGGTTTTCGACCACCCATTCAACAAATGTACGTCGCTGCCACAAATTTGCCACATTTTTTCCAGTTGCTGCAAAAGGTGTGAAATAGACATTTTTGGATTTTCAGCCACACTTTCATGAACTGCGGCAATATTTTCAACTGAACAGCCTACACGAGCAAGTTCTGATATTGTACGCGGAGCGCAAATGGCTCCATCTGTCGTGCTGACTCCCAACTGTGCCATTCAAATGGCTACAGTAGGAAGCGACCTGCTATATTGCAGGTACATTGTTGCACTACGAGTCAACTCAACTCAACCTCAACTCTGTCGTGTTGACTCCCAACAGATGGAGCTATTTGTGCTCCGCGTACAATGTGTTTCCTTGTCGTGAGGATACGGACGCATAATGGCTGGATCGTTCGTCGGTTGTCTCACCTATGACACACTGATGAGGACTAATAAGTCCGGAACTGGTCTATGCCTAGTGGATTAAACTGATGAATGATCCTAGCGTTGCACTAGGTGTTGCGAGTATAATTCAATGTCGGTCGGGACATAAGCCCGCTGAGTAGTTGTTTCTCGCAACACTGGCAATAAAACGTTCCGATATTTTTACATCTTGAACAGATCCTGTGACGTCAACTGTATTGTTTTTTTTATTGGGGGATTATGCAGACCAAAATAATCGCCAAGTCTGCGAAATATATCGCTCCATGACTAATCTTGTACTAACCTGCAGAGTACAAATATAGTGCGCGACCCTTCAAAGCGTACTACTGTATAATAAGTCAAACCTAACCGTACATCTGGAAGCTCTTAATGAAAAACCTTTTATTTGCAGTACTAGACAGTGCATGTAGGGGTTCGTGAGAATACAAAAACTTATGTTCTGCCGAATTTGTGAAGTTTTTTTATTTTTTTCGCACGTAAATTTTTATGGCAGTTTTTTTTTTACATACATTGTATGTACAGGGTGGTCTGCCAAAAGTGTCGCTCTCTGCTTTTGCCGTTATTTTCGACATAGAAACAGTGTCAAGATAAAAGTAAAAGTAGGTACTTTCATAGGTTTTCAAGTAAAATAACCAAAAAAATAGAAAAAGAAACTGTAACTATACGGCAAATAACGGAGAATAGTGGGGGTCACGCTTGTGGTGGACAGTCCTATATACGCGTTTTAATACACGTATGTTTCATATATTTCAGCATCCAATGAAATGTCCAGTTTGCAACTTTGGATTCAAAACCCACCAAGCTCTAGAAAACCACGTTTATAGGTGCATAGAACTTAACGATCACTTACCCTAGAGGTTGTTTATAAAAAAATAATAATAAATGATGCTGTATATTTTTTTAACTTAGTATCTCATATATGTATACTAGTGAGTATTATTAAGAGTGATACATTTTGTTCGATATTTTTTAATCTGATTAGAGTTAGGACGATTTTCTGGTAACTGCAAGCGCTGCGGTAAATATTAATCCTAATTTAGATCCAACTGAAGTTCACTTTAGGACGGATGCAGTTCTTTAAGGGCATTGAATAATAATTTTTTTTGTGACGACTTTATTTTTGGAGTGAATGGGTAAGTATTTAAAGAAAGGGTATATTAGGTTTTGTATGACTACGCCAGTGGAACATACTGAGCGTTTTTAAGGAATGAGATAGATAATTCCATAAGGATTATTGTTAGTTAATCGTTGGACTTTATTTAATTGTATATTCTGGTTATGTAATAAAATTAATTACAGATTTATATCAAGTGAACTTAATGAACCTAGATCAAACCTAGTCCAAAAATGTAATGTAGATACAACGGATAGTGTGAGTCGCAGTTTACAGTACGAGGATAGTAACGATTTATAGTCCAGGCGGTATCTGTTTTAAAAAGGGTATACTTGGGTAAAACGCACATGATCGGAGATTTTTGCTTTAACGGCATCTAAATAACATCAGAAATGATAATTTTTCTATGCAAATAAAAAAAAAACGTGGGCTTAATTGTTATTGCAAAGAAGTATAAAAAAATTGCAAAAAAAAATCATTTTTTTCTTGGATTTCTCGTCGACAACTTAGCAACTATTAATTTTAGACAAAAATGGATGTAATTAAATTTTGAACAAGATAGAGTTAGTTGCAATTCGAAAAAATAATTATTGTTATTGCAAAAATTGGAAAAATCATTTAAAAAATTGCAAAAAATGCTAGTTTGTCAATTTTTTTCAGTCACTTGAATAATACCTAG
This sequence comes from Anoplophora glabripennis, assembly GCF_000390285.2. Taxonomy (NCBI): domain Eukaryota; kingdom Metazoa; phylum Arthropoda; class Insecta; order Coleoptera; family Cerambycidae; genus Anoplophora; species Anoplophora glabripennis. The sequence goes on along the minus strand of NW_019416496.1, from coordinate 134,104 downwards.
GATCTTCATGCTTTTCCCAATTAAACTTCTTAGTGCATAGAATCATCACGCAAAATTTCATCCAATTCAGTTTGATAGCTTTTACATAATTGTTTAAATTTTTTTTTAATTAAAAAAATTACAAAATCAAATTTCTAAAAATCTAAAGCCTTTGAATACTTGAAAATTTCACCACAAAAAGAAGAGCTCTCAAGCTTTAATATGGTTTTTGAAACATTCAAATCGGACGATTATGTGAGCCGTGGTGATTGTTTAAACATTTTCGCAATTTTCACGCTTATAAACTATTGCAATAATCTAATGTTTTTTCAATTTTTTTTTTTTATTTTAAAGTGTGGTTTGAAAGTACTGGGAAAGACGAATATTTTAAAAAAAAACCTGATGATCTGCCCATTATTTTCGGAGTTATAGCCCGTTAAAGTTAACCCTTATTTACAGCAAAACTATAAGGGTATAAGGGCTGTTTTTTGAACTAATAGATTTGTCATTCTGAGTACTTTCCAGATATAAATTTTCAAAATTTGCAATCACGGGCGACCCATTTAAAATGTCACTCAAAGATATTGAAGACCGTGTGAAATCAATGAGGTATCAGTGGGGGGGGGTGAGCAGACACACAGCTACTATGATAAATGAAAATTTAGAAAATATAAAAAAACATACAGGCTGTTACAAATTCGCTTCTCATTACAGGGATCTCGAAAACGGTAAGAGATACAAACTAGCTTAAATGGGGGCAAAGTTGCGTAAACAAAGGAACCAACATTATGCCTCTAAAAAATCAAGGTTAACATGATTAGTTTTCGAAATATTTGAAAAAAACCGAAATTTTGGAAATCTGTTTTTGTTTACAAAGCAGTACAGTATAAATTTTTTTCAAAATTGGGATAAGGCTTATAAAGTAATAAAAGCGAGCAATAAAAGACTTTATTGCACTTGCGCTTTATTGTACAGTATTGTGGGTCATGAAGGCTTGCAAAAAATGTTATAAAATTTCTAGGATTGTATTTAAAAAAATTAAGTTGATGGTCCTAGAGAAACACAACGCTACATATAAAAATTGATTATGGCATTCGATAGAAGGCAAAAAGTGGCCATGAGAAAATCTTCTTTTTTCAATATCACCTCAAACAAGGCTAAAACGAAACAAAAACGGATTTCCAAAATTTCGTTTGTTTTTTTGAAATATTTCGAAAATTAATCATGTTAGCCTTGATTTTTTAGAGATACAATGTTGGTCCCCTGATTACGCAACTTTGCCCCCATTTAAGCTACTTCGCATCTCTTACTGTTTCCAAGATCCCTGTAGTGAGAATCGAATTTGTAACAGCCTGTATGTAGAACCATTTTCAAGACCCCACGGTCAGCAACCCTTAATCTCTTATTTCGCAAATTTCTTCTAAAGCTTTTCATGAATTTTTTTTTTTTTTTTCAAAAAACGCTTTGGTTTCAAAATATGGCCATTTTAATTATCACCAGCCATAACTGGTCTTAACTGTCAGTTGTCAAAAATTTCAGTGTACAAAATTCAAGTAAATCCAAATTTTTCGTAAAATTATTCGAAATGGAAGAAAACCATGTAAATTTCATGGGGGCTCCTATCCCACGGAATCTTGGAAGTAGTCCAAGTGCACACATGGACTATTTTCAGGAATATCGTAACGAAAGTATATCGCGTATGCAGGTAAGTACTATTTGGTGATTTAAATACCAATTAATAATAAAGATAAAACTTTTATTTAGCAGTTTATAAAAAAATTAAAACAAATCAAGTTTAAAACTCATGTTTTTCTCAAAATTTACCTACAACCCCTAATCACGGTTTATTTTTAAAAGTAACAGTTGCTTAAAAAACCGGCCATGGAATTTTTGAAAGTCTGTTGAAATAATTTCAGTTTATTCTTAAGACTATCGAGTAACTGGATGTTGTGTTTTAAAATATTTAATTCAGTAAATTTGGTTTTGCAAGTCTCTATACTTTAGATGTGGTGTGTATAGATTTCTTGAAGGGCTTTGACAAATTTAATTATTTGCAAGATGGGTTAACTGACAATTTGATTCTTCTCAAAATTTAAATCTGACAATTTTATTGCAACGTCCGGTGTACCCCAAGGATCGAATTTAGGACCACTTACTTTTATTTTACTTATTAATGATTTAATCTCTGTCTCTAGTCTAATAATCTATATTTTGCTGACGACTGCTATTTTTTAATAACTGGTTTGGAGGGTTGTTTAATACAACAAAAACTGGCAGATCATGTAGACACCTGATCTGCAAAGAATCTGTTACATATTAATATAAATTAGTAAAGTGTAAGATTTACTAGAACTGCTAATATTTAACTACATGATGAATTATTGTCATATAGTGACAATATGCTTCACTGATTATATCAGTATAATCGTAAATACGGCCAATAAAGCTTTAAGTTTCATAATCAAATTCAAAATCACTTAAAGCTACTGCTTTGAACTGTTTCTATTTCTCATTACGTTGTTCCAAATTAAAATTTTTTAAGTTGTTATTTTCTTCCTTGGAGATATTAGATTGTTCTACCTATATCGTGTTTAGTTATTAGTGCCTTTTTTTTCTTATCTTTTTTGACATCTTAGCCCAAGAATTTTAACTGTTGGTAAGGAATCAAATGCTTCATGTCTATGAAGACAAAAATGAAAGTTTTTTCAATATCTAAAATCAGTTTATTTGTACCAACCATTTCTCTTAGATTATTTCACTAAATCGGAAACAGTTCTTTCAGATTAGAGATTGTATGATGATTTAATATAATTAATTGATCTTGCGTTATTAGCAAGTAAAATACCATTACTATTTGGTTTGAAGTGGGTAAATCATATATTATATATGTACCTATATTAAAAAGAGAATAGGACCTAACATGGATCCTTGAGGCACACCAGGCTCCATATTTCTTAATTCCGATCTGCAGCCATAATCCAAGTATTGTTTAGTATATTCAGAATCAAAGAGCGTAACTGACAAGATTTTTAGGAAAATTATTTGAATTAACCTTTGTACCTTACCTTAATACTCTTAAAATAATGTTCTTTATCCATAAGCTAATATTTTATTAAGTGCGAAACACAACTGAAGGCCTTTGTAGGGTCATAAAAACAAGCTTTAGTATAATTATCTTCAAAGAGTAGTTCATACATTATTACGAAAGCCACATTGAACCGACATAGAAAGAACTAATGTCAAAATAGAAATATTAAAGAGATTAAAAAATTTCAGCTAGTGGATATCAAAAAAATAAATAAATAAGGGCGTAGTTATGGTCCATTACTTTTAGGTGCCTAGCTACGAGTGGGGCGGATTAAATATATCCTATGCCCCGCATCCAGACGCATCTGTGTATAAGAAAACCATAGAGTACGCTAGACTTCCAAAGTCCCAGTTCAGCATGTTAGATGCAGCTCGACAACAAGAAGTTGACGACTTTTATCTAGTATGCCTCAGTAGTAGTTATATCCAATAAATTTATTCACTAAATTTTAAGGATCGGCCAAGGGGTTGGCTTTTAAAATTTATTTTTGCAAACACAGAATTGTCTCTAATAATGGTGTCCTTTTTTGTCAGCTTTGATGTTTAGTATAGTTTTATCAACCCCGTAACTGATCCTGATCTTGATGCACCACTTGTATCCCCGGGTATTCATTTTATAGGCTTGCCAGCTACATCGAGACCAGTATAAGGATTATTCAGGGACATTACACCCCCTAGATTACTTCAAATCCGATGAATATTCATACCAATGCCCCACCGACCCCACAAGGTAAATACACTTGGAATTATAAGATGAATCGTATTCAATATTAACATATTTGTCCCTATTTCAGCCAATACATAAAATGCCCAGAGTATTTCAGTAAATATAAGCACCCTCTTACCCTCCCAATAACCCTTGAAAGATCTTTACGAACCCCATCTTTGCCCAACAGGGCATTAACTGGTGTGTACAGTCCTACTAGCGATATCGCTTATAAAAGATAAGTGTGAAAGTGTTTGTTTATTGTTGGTCATTTATTGTTTTGTCACTTTGTAAGAATAAAAGAGTGGAATATCGTGTATTATCGCAAGAAGGTGAAGCAATATTTATTTAGATAAATAATACACTGTTAATGTTATGGAGTACTGTATATTTGAGATAATATAATTTTAATCTTAACTTAGTTGTTTAATTTTATATCCAAGGTAAATCACTAAATGATATTTATCATACAATGGTTACAATTACATTGGTAAACATTAACACCACAATGAAATATAAAGGAAAATATAATTTTACTTTATATTACTTATTACTTTTAAATGAATGACAATTTCATCTGAAAAGCTAATTGCGACGTAAGAATCAGTACAATTCGAATTTGTTTTGTGATTCATGAGATACTGGGTGTTTATTTGATCTATACATGGAAACAAAACGAATGTGGAAATTCAGACATTTTTCCAACTGCATGTACAAATTCAAGTTGACCAACACTTCCATTTGACGCCAAATCCATTTCTTCTAGCAACTGCAAAATTTAGCATTTTATAATAACAGGCATTTACAGGCCATTAACTTAATAAGCAAAATATGAAGTTCAATTAGTTTTTATTTAAAAGATTTTCTGAAAAATTGTACGAGTTTCTAGACATCAAAATGCTTTCTTACCAATTTCTATAAAGTTGTATTCATTTTTAAATTTTAAACTCAAAAATGTAATCATTGCAGGTTTGTATATATTTATTTCAGTGAGTTTATTTTCTTTGAATTTTTTTTTTCTGAAAAATATATAGGTTTAGATTTTGTAATTTTGTGGAAGTTAGACTTTCCAAATCCATATGAGCATTTTTAGGTCTATCGAATAAAAAATATTGAACTTCATTTGTTTTCCAATTATGTTAATCGACTCTTCATCCATAAACTAGAACACCCTGTATATTTATGAACAAATGTAATTACTTCTTATAGACTGTACCAAAACTAGATGTAGATTTAAACTTACAATTTTAATTATGCGCTTCTGATGTTCTATATCAATCTGTCCAGCACTACCAGTCAATCTATTTATGACTTCAATCAAATCGTCTTCGCCGACTGCATCATCATCATCAAAATCTTAAAATAAGCAATATTTAAAAACACATATTTTCAAATTAATTTATACATAAGTATAATCACTCAAATTTGATGTTTAATCGATTTATTCAACATATACATAAAATCCTTACCGTATATTCTAAAAGCCCACGCAGCTTTGACTTTTTCCGGACATTTGTCTGACATTACAGAGCACAAGTCTAACATGTCTTCGAAAGATAATTTGCCATCCTTATGTGACGAAAACACATTGAATATTCTATCTTTCAAGGGGTTAAACTAAAACGATGTTATATTTAATAATATACAGGTCAAAAAAAAACTGAGCACTTCGTAAAGTTACATCTTGGTACTTTACCTTCAACTGTGGAAAAATGTGTTCGACCACGTAGCAAGGAAATCGGTAGTGCAGATTTTGCAGGACACCCTTCTCATCTAGTGCGCTGAATATTTTATATAAACTGAAAATAAGTAATTACGATAAACGAATATAAAATGAGAGACAAATTTGTTTGTATACATTGCAATACTTACTTCAGTATCTCCGCCTTACTCAAATATGTTAGTATAGTATACTCTTCTAAAATATCTTCAGTTAGAACAGACAAAGAACTATTAGAAGACCCCATATTCCACTGGGAATACCGATAATTTACAGTTCAATGAAACTAATGCAGAAAATATTTACTCTACATCGGAGAAATGACAAAAAAGATAAGATAGTGTAATTAATCTAAATAATCTCTTAAAAGCTTTTACACAAAACTTTATATCCTTATTTGCCATGGAATTGTATATTTTGCATTTATTACTGATAAAATTAATTATGCCTTTAGTGCAGTATTGTTTGAACAGTCCATATTTAAATCTTAAGGATCAAGATTTATGATTTATTTAATATTATTTTTTTCAGTAATTCTATTCCAAAACGTGCATTTTTGATGTTTACTTCATTGTTTATTTGCACAAAATCTTTTTTGTTATTTTGATAATTGTTTATCTCTAGTAAAGTTTTAAGCTTGATGGATTAGACAATTTTGAGGGAGATACCACGTTCCTTTTTAGACGAAATTGGAGATTAAGTGCTCTGATTGGTATTTATATTTAGCGGTGCATGGTGTGAAATTATTGACCCGTAGTATTCTGGTCCTTGATTTTTACGTATGAGTAAAAGATTCAGTACAGAAAATAATGATGATGTCTAAAGAATTTTATAGTTTTTATCAAATCAACCTTCAATTTCAAATTTTTTAAATCTATCTGGAAACCTGGAAATAGCAGGGAATTTGGAAACAATGAAAATAATTTCAAATGAGACAAAGGCCTAGAATTACTTTGAATTTGAACAACATACGTAAAAAATCAGGGATTAGATCATCACAGATCAATAACTTTGAACTAATCATCAAAATAATAAAAACAAGTCACAATGGTAGCGTAGTACGAGCATGCGGTGCAAGCATTTCTCGGCCAGACTTCCTATTCTCGTCCGGATTCGATCCCTGGCAATGTCGATGGATAATGGCTGTTTGGTCGCGTTTTTTCAAGTGTAGCCCTCTTCCGCACAGCCTTTGGCTTTCAAAGTCAAACAACTTTAAATTAATCTGGAAATTTTTAGTTGCATTTGCAATATTACCGAAAAACTGACATTCGTGAGAAGGATTTTCATTTAGATTTTATAAAAAATAGCAATATTACTTCAGCTTGTGGACTTCTGCGAACATTAACACACACCGTACATGTAAGTTCCAAAGAAGCTTTGTGGTTACGACAGCCTCGCGTGGCTTTCCCAAAATTGTTAAATCCCCATTTATTCCACACGCCCGACTTTACACCCACCATTAAACACGGCATACAGAACAGTTTTTTTTAATAAACACTTCCACACAACCACTTATGCTCCAAATACCATTCATTCCGAAACTTTCGAACGTACACGTTGTCTTTTGACTTCTCCTTTCTTCCATATCGAGAGAATAAGGCACAGGTCCCTCGCAATTAAAAAAATCCTTTTTGTCCTCAATTTTCCATAAGGAAAATGGCGTTTCCAATAAATACATACTGGATCATACATAGGAAACATTTCTACAATTATTATACAACAGAAATATTAACTAAGAACAGTTATAATTGTTTATAATCGTGTACTGGGCGACGCGTATCGTATAAACTGTTAATGGCAGGCGATGGGTGATAACAATGCTGCTTCAATATCCGCGTCTCTCGTTCCCCCACGCTGTAATTTTCTTCCATGTTGACCACCTTGTTGCCATGGCAACCGCTGTAAACAACGCTTTGAAGAGAAGCGGAATTCCGACTGTTTCGATCTGCGTCACTTGCGTATACTAAACGTTATACGGTATGAGGTTCATGTTCGCACTCAACAATGTTTTTTTAGAAGGCGTTCACTGCGTAACTATTCTGTTTATTTCTGCATATTAAACAAACACAATACATTTTCAATATGGAATTATACCTAAATTATAATATTTATATAAAATTAAAAATAATTTTAAATTGCACAACCAAACGGAAATTTTAGGTGAAGCGGTGTATCGCTTGCGTCACCTGGCGAGCCACCACTGGTTAAAATAAATTCCTAATGTTTCTGTTTTTACACGTTTTTAAAATATACAAATGTGAGAAGGATATTTAAAGAGTAAATAAATCGAGGTGTGGAAATTCCATTGACAGAAATATTTTTTTCTAATATCTGCCGACTTACCACATTGATATGATGAAAACTTTTTGAAACTGCTGACTCCATCATATCAGCCACTGCCGACATACACAAACACACTATCCTTACTCAGAATTTCAGAAAACAAAAATAAAAATCTAGAAAAGTAAATGATTTCACAGAAACATTCGTTCACTATTATTTTTCAATAAAAAAACATGTTTCTGTGATAGAAACACAGAATTGATAATTAGCTAAAGATGAAATAGCAATTCTTCTGTTTACTAAAGAAAAACGGGACAAAAAAGCAACACACCATTTGCGGTCACAACTATTCACCTCTTTTTATGTAGTGTGTAAGCCGTAAATGGTTCCAGAGGTTCTCAATAAGTTTTTAAATTTTGTTATTTATTTTAAGTTTAAGTATTTAAGTGCTGTTTTGTAATTTTAACAATTTTGATTATTGAAAATGCTTATTATTAACGCCATTCTACCATTAAAAAATTCTCTCCAGCACCCTGTACGGTAGAAAAATATGTTGAAATACCAATTATTTATTTTTTCAATGCGATATGTGACTGATGTCGCCTCTGAATTGTCAAAAAAAATAGTTTTTATCTCATTTTCGCGTTTTCAGCTCGAAAATTATTTAACCATTGACATCTACCGCAGAAACCTACAAAACGAGCCGATGAATTGTCAATAAAACATTATAAAAATTAAAATATTTATTACTCAACAACCAGATGACTACAGTATATACATACACAAGGAGTCTTAAAGTCACTGTTTAAAATAAATTATAAAAAGACCCAAAGTAAAAAATCAGAACACTTTATTTTCCAGATATTAATCTAAATATGTCAGAATTTAAAATCAATGTGCATCGGTATTGCACGTGACGGAAATAAAATCATACCAAGACTAGAAATTTTGAAAATTCACCACAGTTTTTCATTGATTAAAATTTTTACCTGTAATTACAACAAATGTTTTCAAACATACCTTTTTTTAATACAGAAATATTATTAAATGATGCAATACAACAGTATATATCGAAATGAGTTTATTTGCACTAACTTACTAAACGTACCCATAATTTATCTGTTATCATCCCCAAAATTAATAACCTTGCGAATACGATCTATCCTATTTTCCGTCCCAATTTTAGGTTTAACCTGCTGTTCTACCTTCTTCCTATCGACACTTTCTCGGGTATTAAACTGAGCTCGTGCACTACTTTCCTTACTCGACACTTCAGAACTCTTTTTCTCATTTAAGTCGCCGGGACCTATATAGCCCTGAGGTTTGGCATTTCTCGCTCTGCTCCTCAGGTGTTCGCTGATAATTTCGTCCACCGATTTACCTTTGATGACCGCATAAACGTGGAAACGGGCGATCCTCAGCATTTTCTCGGTGGTGCCACATTCTTTAGGTCCGCTGCTCGCTAAGCTTGGAAGAAACCGTCTTGTCACGCGAGCTAAGACAGACGCAAATATTTTGAATTGGGGGTGGTTTGGAGTGATGTCTTGTGAACGGAGGGCCTCGTATACCGCCCACTGGAGTTTCTGAAAATTGGACGTTGGATATGAAAAACTGATTAATACAGGATACTAATGTCCAGAAATTATGCACCAAAATTTTACGGGGCAATTTTGCTAAAAAAAAGTTACAGGTTCGTGACAATTTTTAAAAACTCTGTATTAACGATCTCAAAGTTATGCTTTTTAAAATTAATGTTTTGATAATAATTTTTTTCTTTTTCATTTCATTTTTTCAAATTTTGTGCACTAGTCGTAACAAAAATCATCTAAATATTAAAGTCCCAAAGGGCATAATTATAGCTTTTATTAGCTAGAAAATTGATCGTAAGTTTTTTATTTGCAGGTTTCCAGATGTTGATTTTTCATCTAAAAAGTGCATGTTTTTCAACCATTTTTGATAAATAACTCGAAAACCTTGCGTTTTATCGAAAACCCCATATAAAACAAAAATAAAGCTTTTGAAATAACGAATCTATTCATTTTTTGTTGATTACCGTAGATGTAATAATATCCGAGTTATCCCTCTCTAAAGATGATTGTTTATTTTTCGGAAAGTAAAATCGAACCTTTTACTGTAAAATAATGGCGAAAGAACTAATTTTTCGAAGAAAATGAATATAACTTTTTTTAAAGTGCTTGGAAAGATCTTTAAAATGATTTCTGAAAAAATTTTGTAGTTCAAAAACTCGCGGAGTTATGATGAAAATAAAATGGTTATCGCATTTTTTCGGAGAAAAAATCAAAAATAAAATCTATGGCTGAAGCATAAAAAAAGAAACTAAGCATAATCCATGTACAGTTGACTTTATTTAGGTGCTAATAATAGGCTGTACAAGTTTGACCGGTTTAGAATGCCTAAATTTAAAAAAAAGTTCGAAATAATGAAACAAACATTTTTTTAATTTTAAATAAAATTTCCTTTTTTTCAAAATAACTCAAAAACTAAATAAGATACGTGAAAATGCAAGAGTTCAAAATTAAAGGTCTTTTTTTTATAATATTTTTGCTCTTAATTTTTCTCTAGAGTAAAAATTAACTGAGATATTACGTTTTTTAGTTTGCATTTGAGTGTAAGGACTACCCTCTTTGAGCCCTTAAAACCTAAAAATCTCGAATATGAAGAGTTCAAGATCCTTCAACTTTAAAGGTTGATTTGTAGCTCTTGCAATTCCCTGCAAATTGCTTTTTGGAGCGATGAAAAATATTAAAAATTAAAAAAGTTATTGTGAAAAAATGAATTGGTAATGATAGCATGATAATCCAACTTATTGAGGATGGATTAAAAATGAAAATTCTCTCCAGCCAATCAAAATGTTCAACAAGCCTGCATCCGAAGAACTTAAAAATGATATTTTGCAATTGCAAAAAAGGATGCGGTGCGACTTGCAGCTGCCGCAAAGTTGGACTCTATTGTAACGCGGCATGCGAAACATGTTCTGGGAACAATTGCCAAAATTGTCCTCCAATCAAGGACCAAACAGAGGAAGTCGACAATGATGATAGTTCTTTAGATGATATATAAATTTTTGATAATAAAGTATAATTGTATAATTTTCCCTTTCACTAATTACATAATTTAAGTTTGGAGTTTTAAGTAATCTCGTCGCATTTAGTAATGTATCGTTGAGTGTTTTGAAGCAGGTAAAAATTCTTCAATTCCTCATTAAGGGTTGTTTTTAAGGGTTGAAATGTTGCAATGAATTATCAGTAATAATATAAACAGCGATGAGTCTTTCATTCATTATAAATGCTATGAAGATGCGAAAAAAATTTTTTGCTTTATTTTCTGCAATAAGGGTGATTTTTAAGGGTTGAAACGTTGCAATAAATCATGTATTATTTCATAAACTGTAAAAAATATACAATTCTTCATTATTGCTCCGTCAAAACATTTCAGAGCCGCGAAAACTAATTTTAGTTTTTTTTTCATCATAAAGGGTGAATTTTAAGGGTTGAAATGTTGCTACAAATCAAAAATTATTATTCAAAACATAAAAGAATGCTTATTCTATTGACATAACACTTAAATCTATGGTTTTTACGTTTTTGCAAGAAGGGGTAGTTTTCACCCCCTAAAAACAATAAGCACACATTATGGATATGCAATTTTTGTAAAGGAGAGTGAAATGAGCTTACTCATTAATTTTCATGAATATTGGTGCGTGTGTCAAGAATTCGGAGGTTTCTACCATTCTATCTATACTGGACTAGTTGAGAATTATGACAAATGGAAGAGTTTTTACAAATATTATTGCACTTGTAACACTTTTTATTGGTGTTATACCCTCAAAACTGGAATAACCTAACCATATAAGTCTCAATCAACAGGAAAAAATTTCACACACTAGATTTAAAACAACTGAAGTATACCCTAAAAGTGGCTTAGTTTACTCAATTTTATTGAATTTATGTCATTTCACTTCCCTGAACATTACTTTTAATACCATTTGTTTAGAGTTTAGTAAAGAATTCTATAGAATGTCCATATTCTCATGAAACAATAAATGTCTTAAGAGATTTGGAAGAATAAATGTGTTGCAAAATCACCGCATTCTACTTACAACAATTTTAATAATTATTGTTCATCGTGTGGTATCAATGTTTGATCATTGAAGGAAATATATAAAACATTAATAGAACATAATAATGATAAAAAATTTCGCATGACTGTTTATAGTACAGATATCATATTATTAATTTGAGTTTTGAGGGTAGGATGCACAGTGGTAAGGTAGTGAAGTGGGGACGGAGCCTCTGTGTAGGCAACAGGTAACCGCTGCCTGCATTTCAATCTCATTCTACTCCAGTCGAATTAGATCATAAAACCTGAAAACTTGGAAAAATTATTAATAGACATTTTAGTGAACTTTATGACGGCAAAGGGTATGTAGAATGATACTATCAAAAAAATAAGTCGAAAAGAAGTGACATGAAGTTGGCAAATTGCAAATAAATGGCAAATTTGTGTGTTTTACATTTTTTTTATTGCCCACGAAAATCTAGACGACCTATCAGAATATTAGTTATTTTATGTTGTAGGCAATTAAATTACCTACAGTTTAAGGTATCTAAAATCATATTTCACTAATTTGTTAACTGTAAAATAAAAGTCGAACGAGGAAATATAAGTTTTCGAAAAGCGATGGATATTGATGAAAATAGAAAAGACAGTCAATCCAATGACCAACACGTGTGCCAAGCGCCGATTCCATTGACCATAGATTGTTGCTCCAGCTAATTGTTAATTAATTTGGGTGGTTTTTTTTTTGGAACTAATTGTTTAATTATAAACGTTAATTTTAGAACTTAATATCGTAGATATAGGTCTAATTAATTCAAAGACACGTATCCAAACAGAAAAATTTCAAAAAGTTGAAATTAATTTGCCCTTTGCAACTAACAAAATAGGACGTGCAAATCAGCGTTATAAACAAATTGTCCCAGGGTCAGGCAAAAGCCGCTCGGGGATTTGCTCTTTTTGCATTAAATAGAGCTTATTTTTACGGTTATTTAAAAAAACAGAGGAATCACCTAGGCTTCTTTGTTCCTAAGGTAACTTTTTTTTTAATGTTATTTGTTAATTAATTATTGGCCGTATCGGACAGGTATTTTAAAGACAATTAAAGAAAGGGTTAAACTTTTACATTGATAGTTCACAGTGGCGGCGTGTGAACATTGATTGAATGTGTTCTGCTTAGGGTTGTTACATTTGTTGAGTTGAATTCCGGGATATTAAGTGCCTGGAGTCTCCAAACGGCGCCGCAGGCGAAAATTTTCAAGGTCACGCATTTTCCTGGCACTTCTGAATTTCAAGGAACAATCCATTTATACAAAAATACAGATTTTCACAAGAACGATTTTTGAAATTGATACCTTTTTGAAATATCTATTCACGAATTACCTACTGACTGATAAATAAATTGGAATAAACTAAATATATTTTATTAAATTATTGAATGTTGTTTATAAACAAAAAAATCATTTGTGAAGTTTACCAACGATTCAACGAATTTTAATTTTCCTCGTCGTGTTATGATTTTTTCTTTATCTTTCTTTATACAATGTACATATATTATATTCTGGGAGTTATATGTGCAAATCCGGAATCCGGGACCATACAGCTAATTCCCGGTACAATCACAGAAATTCCCGGTCATGCCCATGTGGATAGATGTTCTTTTAATATGTTGTAAAGATATGCACTAAAATTTGAGTCCACGAAACACATCAGGGTTGTCCGAATTTTCTGTCTCCTGTCTCGCCGTGTCCACGAAGTGCTAATTCGCAAGCTCCGCAAAATTTTATGCAATCTATGATTTTAGATAATACATAACGATTTTCCGTTACCTGTTCATTCTGTTTCCGTATATTATCCCAATATGCAGAATCTAACTGACTTCTTATGTTTATTTACCTAATGACTTAAATGACTTAAATCTTTCACACCGTATATTGTCCATGCTTTATCCCCACCGAAAAGTAAGCACGGAAAACAAAACAGTGTATTTTTTACATCACACCCACACACCCACTCTGCTTTTGAGTATACATTGTTAAATTGTCTTTTATAAGTTTTACTTCGGCTTGTTCCACTAACTTCAACATTTAATCGTGGTGTTGGCCCACCTAATTTTTTTATTTTTAGTTTATCCTTATAAGGCAGAGAACCAAATAAAGTTTTTGTAAAAACGAAACGCTATTCATTTTAATAACTACAATATCCGTAGACGCCTAAACGAAAATATTCACACGTGCCGCTCACAGAAATAAACCACCACACGCCACGTACAAAATATTACTGCATTTAGTGCATTTACTGCAGCAGTGGCTGTCATTGTTGCAGCCACATAAGCCCATTATGTTCGTGTACTGGGTCACGAGCCTGATTAGCCAATAAAAACAAAGGACGCATCTAACTGTTCGCTGCGCACACATTTTGTATATGAGGTTGCATATATTAAGGAGCGTAGCTCGCGTCGTAATAATTAATAATATAAGCTCCTAGATTTATTTTAGCGCGAGTACATTTGGATTCTTTAAATATTTTGTTGATATTTAATATGATTAAATACATAAAATTTTATGTGTTCTGCAGCTCCACAGCTCTTATGGTACAACCACCACTGATAGTTCATGTTATAAATGCGCTAGCAGCAGTAAAGGTAACGTTAGTGAACGGCCAGCACTCGGGAGGAGCTTGGCCCGCGCATGCGCATGAACGCCGTCCTCGTCGCGCGCCAGTTTTTTTACTGAATTTGAAACGTTCAAGTAAAAAATATCACTCGTTAACTTTGACTAATTGTTATTTTTTATTTAATACGCTCTATTCCATGCGAAAAGAGCGAATTCCCGAGCGGCTTTTGCCTGATCTTGGGACAATTTGTTTATAATGCCGTTTTGCATGTCCTACCTTATTAGTTGTAAAGGGCTATGTTTGGTTTTGTAGTAAATAAATTGACCTTAAAGTGGACTGTATATTTGTTAACAAATGTTACAATATGACAAGAAGCCTACTTTTTTCTACGTTATTACAAACACAAATCTTAAACTAAGGGAACTAAGAAGCGTTCTCCGTCCAGACTACTTAATTTCTACTTTATAAAATTTTTCTTTTTTGTGATACGTTTCTTTGAATCAATTGGAACCTATATTTATGCTTAACATCTAAAATTAACGTTTATTAAAAAATCAAGTGAAAGTAATTAACAAACAGCTGGAGCAATAATTTCAGGGTCAATTGAATTGGCGTTTGGCACACTTGTTGGTCATTGGATTGACTTGTCTTTTCCATAAATTCTAGCAACATCCATCGCTTTTTGCAGTAATAATGCGCAATTTATGAAAACTGATATTTCTGTGTTCGATCTTTATTTTGTAGTTAACAAATAGGTGAAAAGTAACTTCAGGTACCTTAAATTGTAGATAATTTAATTGCTTACAACATAAAATAACTAATATTCCAATAGGTTGTCTAGATTTTCGCAGGTAGTAAAAAAGTGAAAAAAAAAATGTAAATTTACAACTTATTTGCAATTTGTCAACATGGCATCACTTCTTTTGAGTGCCTTTTTTGACATTATAAAATAAATAAAATGTAATAAAATGTCTACTAATAATTTTTTCACATTCAAACTCTAATTCGACTGGAGTATTCGACATCAAGTCCACTCTATTTTTGATTTGCACATTTCACGGTTCAAGTGAAATTTATTCAATTGTATACCTTTTATCCTTTGCTTTTTATATGTAATGCCGGTCCACATCAAACCGACAAAGGAGAAACAAAACAGAAACTTTATGTTTTGCAACAAAGTTGCGACATTTCAGCGACTTTTTTGTCTCGGCTCTGTTTTGTCGCCGGATTCCCAAACAATTTTTATTCCCGTCGCTTGTTGGTAAATATGAAAGGGTTTCTGTTTTGTTTGCTTTATCGGGAACTGTGTCGATTCAGTGTGGACGGAGAAACAAAACTTAAAATATCGTTCGCGTGTACTCATGTTGTTGAATGTAATTACTGTGAAACGATGTCGGAAAAAACGAAGTGGACAGTGGATAACACTTGTAAATTAATACAGATGTATCGAGAAACCCCATTGTTATGGGACCCAACAAATAGTGACTATAAAAATCGTTATAAAAAGGCCGATGCTTTAAAGGAATTTGGACGATCTCTGAATTTGTCAGCGGAAGAAACTGAAAGGAAAATAAGAAATATCAACTCTCAATATCAAAGAAAAAGAAGGAACTATAAGCAGTGCAAGAAATCTGGCTCGGGACAAAAGTTTATACCAAAATCACCAAACACGAAATCGTTGTCTTATTCAGCATTACGAAAACGGTAACAAAACATGCTTCTAGTGAGGACTGCAAAGACAAAACTGACAACAAGAAGGTAAGGTAGTCGGATTTTTGTAATTTTTGATATTTATGGTACGTGTAGTTTGGACCTTGAATAAGAATTTTCCGAAGTAGTTCGACGCAACGTTCATAAATTACCGAGATAATCGATTTTGAAGTTTTACCTGACAGCTAAATCCACTAGATGTGACACATTTTTCAACTGGGAGCGTGGCCCAATTGGCAGCATTCGGTACTGAAAGTCACGAGATCGCTGGTTCGAGTCTGTCGCGACATTTTTTTTTTTTTTTTCAAAACGCACCATATGGTTTTTTATTATTTTTTTCATCTCGAAAATTATGAACAAACAAAATATTATAATAAATACTTATGTATATGTAGGAATATTCTTCAATTTCATTAAAATACACAATTGGTTGATAAACAATATTTATTATGAATTAACAATAAAGTTTCTTTAAAAAAAAACAAATGAGGTCAGGTAGGTTTTTTATTTTATTTTTAGTATTTGACATTTTACGCAGTGTGATATAAGCCAGAATGATCATTATCATAGAAACATGGGAAGCAGAAATTTTTTAAGCATCTAGCATGTCGTGTAAATGTTGTTTTTACACGCGCATTTTGTTTTCAAAATATCGACGTTGAAGCAAATTTCGTTAACATTTTGAAAGATTGTTCTTTCATCATACAGTTTCGATGCTTCTCTACGCGTTGTGGAATTTACCGAAACATCCTACCTGACCACGTTTGTTTTTTTTAATGAAATCTTATTGTTAATTCATAATAAATATTGTTTATCAACCAATTGTGCATTTTAATTAAATATTTGAAGAATATTCCTACAAATACATAAGTATTTATTATAATATTTCGTTTGTTCATAATTTTCGAGATGAAAAAAATAATAAAAAACTATATGGTNTCATTTTAAATACTTGGGATGTGTAATTGATGAAAATTTGTCCTTTTCAGAACATTACAAATTTATTACAAGTAAATTTGCCAAAAAAAGTAATATATTAGGGCGTATGTCACGAGACCTAAGTTGCTGGGCTAAGTTCACTATTTACAAAACAATCATTGCTCCACACTTATATTTCTGTTCCACGATATTGTTTTTAATGAATAATACCCAATTAGACACTCTACAGAAAAAACAGAATAAAATATTACGTATGATTTTAGGATGTAATAAGTATACCAGGATAAGTGATATGCTGAATGCAACCAATATTTTAAGTGTGAGGCAAACTATAACATATAACACTTTGATATTTATTTATAAAATGCTGCATAAATTGGTACCTGAACATCTTCTCCAAAACTGTAAATTTGTCAGAGATATACATGAGCATAATACGCGTACACGGAACAACTTTTATTTAAATAGGGTTTCTACCAACTTTAGTCAGAATAGCTTATTTTATAGAGGATTAAAACAATATAACGAACTACCTGAAAGTATTAGGGCTGCAAATAAGCTATCACAATTTAAAGAAGCATGCAGAATATATATAAGGCAAAAAATTGATGTATAGTTTATAGGTGTATAGATATGTGTGCTAGTTGAAGAAGTAAATGTATTAAAGTTTGTGTTCTTTTGTGTATATTTGTATATGTGCTAGCCAATGGCTAATAATAAAGATTATTATTATTATTATGGAGGTTGCATTGTATTCTGGGATCTCGAACTCCCATGTTGGAACGTAATCACAGGAACTTCTACTCAAACTTGTAGCACTATTTTTATAAGTAAAATCATCCCCTAAATTATTTTACACCCTTACCTTTTTATGTACGGCGCTCAACTCTCCAGAAGGTCCCACCTGGGACTTGTTCAGGGATATACTCATTTCACTCTTGGCCCTGCTGAATTTTGTACCCACCTCGGACTCCGAAGGACGGATATCAACCGACACGCTTCTAGCCAGTTTTGAGGGAGGCGCATCGTCGCAATCCGTCCGCTTCCGTTTCCTCTCGACACCTAAATCTAGACGGCGTTTGAAGGGGGACCTTTTGAAAGGGGAGTTCTTCAACGGTGACCTTTTACTAGGGGATATAAACAAGGCCCTCTTTGTGCCTGGTTTCTTCAATTCATTTTCGAATGTAGACAAGCCGGACGTACCTACGATTTAACGTAATGAATAAATGGTACAGGATTTATTTGTATCTTCTTACTAGGTTGGAAAAAACTAAGTTTTTTATCATGATCGGGACTTCGAAACAGTGCACGCTTCGAAGAAAATACAGCTTTGTCTGACGATGTGGTTGGTACGGTTTTTTCAATTTCTCCAGCTAATTCACGAAACCGCATGGCCAGCTTCTTCTTGGCTGAGCTGCTAGGGGTACGGGACTTCAGCCTTGGACTTTTACTGGGAGTTTTCCTTGGTGTCCTTCTAAAGTTCTTCCTGGGGCTCTTCCGTGGACTCCTCCGTCGATTCAACAGGTCCAGTTTTCTAAAATGAGTATTTTTTTAAAGTAACAATATGTTTACCAAAATAGAGTTTGACCGATCGCAGTAGTCTGACGGAAAGCCATGATCATAATGCTATTCTGCTTGATGGTTATAGTCGCAGTAGAGGCGTAATACAATATTTATCACCGAGATATTTAGGGTTGACTCTCAAAACTTAAAAATAAAAATTATTTTTATAATTAATCTTAAAGTCTAACCTTTGAATTAACTTTTTTTTTAATTAAGTACACTTTTTTAGTACTTTTTTTCATCATTATCATACCCTACCGCTGGACAAGCTAGTGTGACCTCAAACAACTGCGTAAATTAGTTGCAGTACTTACACACAGCAATTTTAGTTGTATACAGGGTGTTTCTTAAGTAGAGGTCAAAAATCCGGGGAAGTACTCTGTCGCCAAAAAAAAGGGTTTTTACATAATAATATTTTAATATCAAATAGGTCATCATATGCACCATTATATTATCTGCACTTTTCGTTTCTTTACATTTTTTTATATTCCAAACCAGAAAACAACAAAATTGATTTTTGAAAATTATGTGTTTATTCCCGACAGTTGACTGCGATCGGACCGACTCGATACGAATAAGTAGAATTGCGATCGCGAAGTGCTTCGAACTTTTATTTATTTAAAAATTAATTATAAAACTTACTTTGCGTCAACCAGGATTTGTCTAGCTCGTGAACCCATGAGGGAAGACGGCCCTCCTTGTAAATTAGCACTAGAGAAAGTAATTCTCCTCCTAGCAAGGTGACTCAATCGCCTACCAGGTGACTTTACAGCCCAACGTTGCTTTGTCTGCTTGCGCTTTGTAGGGCTTATGAAGTTCGTTTCAAACACGGTGCACGTTGACTGCGTTTCAGCGCCGACATATCTCTGCCCGTACTTTAAACACAATTCTTCGAACTCCTCAGACAGCTTACTTCGATTGTGACTTAAAAAAAATCAAGGTTTATAAAACTTATTTACAAAATAAATGGCGATTGAAAAAAATTAGTCAAAACCGATTTGGAAACAAATTCAAGCGTGTCAGTAATACTTTAACATTTAAATACTCACTGCAAACCATGGTACCGTTGCTGAAGAATTTGTGGGAAATCTAAATCAACACAGTCCTTATTTCCCGTAACAAGCAATGACTTCGATTGTCCCTCACAATTGCTGTCATTGCTGGTATCTAGCTGGTCATTATTCGTCTCAGTATTAAATTTTCCACCAACTCTGTCATTTACCCAAAAATACTGCTTATTAGTCTCGAGTCTATTCAACATTTCATTGACTGAGAGTTGCACTACAGTAACGCTGTGTGGAGGTAAAACGCCCTTCAAGCTATTCTGGGCTCTTTTAAGAATCCTCTGGTCTTTTTTAATAATATATTTCTCCTCTGCAATGTAATTCAGAGGTGGAAGTTCCTTTGTGACTTCGTGTGGCAAGTCATCGTGTTCAAATAAATCTGGACTGATATTTGGATCAACAGGATTCTCAAATTTCTTTGTTGGTGTATTAATAAATGGTGGCTTTTGTTGGTGCTCTAAATATATAAAAGTACATACGTATATTAAATTATAGTTGAAGAACATGAATGATAAATTGCTTAATTCAACAGACAGTGTAAAATCATACACATGAAATAACTGACTTACCCAATAATTTTTGTTTAGGCTCATTAAATCCTTTCTTTTCTGGTGAAACAAAGACAGGACAATATTCAGAATCTTCTTGCTCAAGAACTATTTTTTCCAAATCCAATTCTTTTCTCAAAATTAATTCTTTTTTTGGACTTTCACTGTTATCAAAGTTGCCTGCCCCTTTAAGTTCATTTTCAATATTAACAGTTTTCTCTATTACAGAATCCTTATCAAAATTTATGCTATTTTCTGGATTATCACTACAGGTCAAATCATTTTCCTCAGTCTCATTTTCCATAACAAGGTTTGGCGTTGAACTTTTTTCCACTGTGATAGTCTTGTCCAAACTTATATCATTTCTTTGAGGAGAAAAGTGTTTTTCCGGGCTAATACTTTGATATTTTCTTTTAACACTATATACATTTTCTTTATCATTTTTTGAAAATATAAGAGTTAACCTTTTTTTTTCATTATTTTTTGTATTACTCGTATTTGTTATATTTTTTAGAGCTGAACAATTTTCATCTTCCTCATATTGATCAGTATGTTGTGAAAAAGAAGTTATATTATTTCCATATTCACAAGAATAATTCTGTCCAATTTCAGATTGTATACAGTTATGGAATTGAGCATTTCTTTGACTAATTAAACTAACAGTATCACTAATATTTAAATGGCAATTAATGTCACTGCAGCGTAAGTTATTATCTCTAACAGCATAATTCACATTTTCTATTATAATCTGCTTTGAACAGTGTATTTCTAAGGACGTGTTTGAATCGGAATCGTCAAACCCACTAAAAGTTGTTCTTTGACTTAAGACTGAAGTGGACAAAACTGTGTCAGGAGATGGGAATAAATTTCTAGATTCAACAGAATTATCTCTTCCAAAATCTGTGCTCAATTTTGTAGTTTTCTCATCTGCATTATTTTCTATTTCCACATTTTTTGACTTGACACTCACTTCTGGCTTTTCCAAAAGGGCATCTTCACTTAAATATATAGGTCTGGTGGAAGGAGGATTAGGTATGCTTTCACCTAGGTGTTCTGAAGAAGAATCCGAGTTAGATTCTTGATGATGGGACATGTAGCCACTGTCATAGTCCACCGTTATGTGGAAATTGTAGTGCTTAGAAAATGAAATTTCCATTGTCCTTCCAGATACTGGAGTACTTGTCACTATTTCTATATCACGTTCCACACCTGTGATCAGACGATTCAATATCCCGTTTATTACACGACTTTTTTTGGCGGCATCAATACTGAAGCCATAGAATGCCAAATTTTGATCTTTCATAATAAATTTAAGTGAAAGTCATGTTGAAAAGCTTAATGTACTTTTAGTTAATAACTAATTAATCCAAAATATAATTAAGTTAATGATACAATCAATATTATCTTTTATAAAATATGTAAACAAATCAAAATAGGTGACACGACACATCACAAACGGTCACTTATTACTTTTTCGACATTTCGTTTTCGATCACCACAAGCATGGAGACTAGACTACTAGGAGTATAGTCTCCATGACCACAAGGCAAGGAAGGGAAGGATCAAGAGTCAAGACAGATCAAGACCATGAATCGCTAATTATCAGTGATCAGTGATCCTACTCACCTAAGTCTATGACCTAAGTGATCACACCACACTAGACCAGACAACCACAAAACATGCATCACTGTATATGCTTCTTAGATTAATATATTCTAAGGAAACTAGGTAACATACACAAGATCTTTATATCTTGATCTTGATACGATATAAATAAATATAATGTAATTTTACGATTATATTTCATGGTTCCATGCTAGATGCTAAAGTATTTAATTTTGAAGCAGGGAGACTATTAGAGCATATACTACTAGAGACAGCGTCCCAGTCCCAGTGGCACAGAGTGTAGCGGAGGTTGTAGAGAGAGAGAGATAGGTACTCGCGCGCCATTATTCTATGGCTAGAAATTGGCCTCAATGATTTGGGATCGAGGGGGATTATCCCTCTTTATCCTGCCTCATCTCGTGTAGGCCTGGACAGCCTTCGTAGGTGGGCCCCATCCGTCGTCTACCCCGACCGCAAATGCGGCCGGTGTAGGCGCTTTGTGGGACCTCCTTTTGTCCTGGCTGGGCCCCGCCGGCTAGGGCCCTTTCTTCTGGCGCTCTTCTTGCTTCGCCGGCTCGTCTGTGTAAACCCCGGGGGTAGTGTCATGTTTATGTGTGGTATGGTTGGGTAGGGTAGTGCGGCTATGCAGCCTGGGATGCGCTTTGCTAAGGTGGCCCTTAGGCTAGCGCGGGAGGGGAGGGGTAAGGAGGGTATGGGGGGTGTGTATGTGTGTGTGTGTGTGTCGTTGTCTTCGTTTCTTGATCCTGGCTGTCTCTGAAACAGAAAAGGTTAGCGGGCAGGGGAGGGGGGGTCATTGGGGTGGTCACCCAGGGTCAAAAAGTTGGTGTCTAGGTCTTTTGTGTTTGTCGGTCACGTCGGGTACGTAGTCAACGGCTTGCCTGAGGAGGGGATTGTCATGTCTAGCGGCTACGTCAAATCGTTTCTCCGCGTTTTGTCTTATTGTCTGTGTAGCGTTTGTGTATTGTAAGTCTCGTAATATGTCAGTGTTTCTTACGTACCAGGGCGCGTCGGTGGCCGTGCGAAGGGCTATGTTTTCCACAGCCTGTAATGACTTTAAGTGGCTTTTTGCCGCGTGACCCCACGCCGTGGAGGCGTAGGTTAGCTGCGGTTGAAGTACCACCTTGATAAGCGTTCGCTTATTCCTTAAACTGAGGGTGTTTCCACCTTTGAGTAAGGGATAGAGCCTAGCCCTGGTGGTCTTCGCTCGCGCCACCGTCTCCACGATGTGCGGTTTCCACGTGAGACGCTGGTCCATCGTCACGCCCAGGTATCGTGTTTGTCGATTCCAGGAGATAGGTTCCTGGGATAGTGTCAGTCTGTCGAGGTTTTGTGGGATTTTTCGTTTGGTAAAAAGGATAGCCGAACTTTTGTTGGGATTAATTTTGACTTTCCACCTGTTGCACCAGGTTTCAAGTTGGTCTAAGGAGTTTTGGAGGAGGGAGACGGAATATCTAGGATCTACGGATTGGGATGTAATTGTCAGGTCGTCGGCGTATAAGTATATGTTGGTGTTGGGGGGATGTGGGATGTCGGAGTTGTAAATGGTGTATAGGTGTGGAGACAGGACGGTGCCCTGGGGGACACCGGCCTCCATGGGACGGGTGGTGGAAAGGGAATCTTGGATTTGGATGCGGAATTTTCGGTGGTGTAGGTAGGATTTTATGAGTTTGGTAAAGGATATGGGATATTGGTTGGTGAGCATTTTCATCAGTAGGCCTTCATGCCAAACCGTATCGAAGGCCTTTGCGACGTCCAGGAAGACAGCACCAGTGTACTGTCCCCTGTTGAAGGCCGCCGTGATGTGCTCGGTAAGGCGAAGGATTTGGAGTTCAGTGGAGTGATTGGGTCGGAAGGCGAACTGCTCGTCTGGAATGAGATAGGTACTAGTGGCTAGTGTTCCTTGTACACTGACATTTTCATTATTTATTGATTTATTTATCTAATTCAGAGTAGCCTACATTATTTATTTTAAAATTTTTAACACAACACAAAAACAGTGTGATTGATTTTTAATTCAAACTGGTGCTTTATTTATCTGCCTCTACTATTTCGGTGCATATGGGACACTAGCGCCCTCTAATTTGATAAGATATTTGTTTACATGGAGTTCGGGCTCCTTTTGTAATCTCCATGGGGGCTTTCGTTTTGGCAAATATAGTACATACATAGGGCCTTTCGATTTGGCAAAAGTAGTAGCTATTAGTAGCTAATAGCAATTTAGAGTTACTCTGAACTGATAATAGTTACTAATAGGTACTATTGCTGCCAAATCGAAAGGCCCTCATGTGTATGGAAATTGATTTTTGACATTATGACAACTGTCATCGTTGTTACGTCAGTTGTCAGTTCGTACCTTTTTTTGAGGTATATAGATGATCCATAATTATACCATAATCAAAATACTTATATAGCACGGTTTGATGTGAGACTACATTCTGAAATATGAAATTGATTTGTGAAATTAGGAAGTATAAACTACTCAATACGAAAACAAGATAATTTTCGCAAAGAATAGTAGGTGTAAAGTAAAATTTATGAACAGCTGTGTACGTTTTGGTTAATTTTGGAGTGATGAGTAATAAAGTATAGGTTATTTATCTGTCAAAATAGTATTAAAAATATATTTTACTATTTTAATTGTATTTTAACATGATTTTAACACAATGTAATCAATCCACAAAGCGTGCGTAAGTTTTATTCTTTGAATTGTTGATATGACATATTTTTTTAGAAATACCTCTAAAAAAGTTTATTTTGTTTTAGTTGATAGGTTGAATATTTAAGGAGTGACGTTAATTTAAATAATATGGTCATTATGGAAAATTATTATTCTCCACACAATAGAATATACGAGTTATGGCAAGAAATAGAGAAATGCCATTTAAGTTATTTGGAAATGGAGGAAAGTCCAGAGAAAATCGAGCAGCGAAATAAACTAGAAGGTAAATGAAAATGTTTCTGTAGTAAATATTTGTATGTAAAATCGCTTCTTGCAGAATACATTCATAACTTCTTGTGTGTTGCTACACATTCACAAAAATTTATGTTCCAAGAAACCCAAGAAGTTTTACAAAGGTCAGCTAGTAATAAAAAAGATTTTAGTGGTTACAAAGCAGCTACTGGATTTAATGCAATTCAGCTATATGCTGGAAATTTGCTTTCTCAGCCTTGGAGAAAAGAATATAGACAAATTAAGGTAAGTCGTCTGAATATTTATTAAGATTTTATGTGCAATAATAGTTTATAAATTTTTTTCAGACATACTGTGGTTTCTATAAACATCAAATAGAAGCGAATTTAGTGGGAGCAGAAATCTTATTTGAAGTAATGGGTTACAAACATTACACGGATGGAATTTTGGAGCTGGATGGCCCATTATGCCCAGACAGAGTAGCTGCCATTTCAAAGGACTGCCTTATTGCCTATGTTGAATGTCAGGTATGAGTATAAATATTTTATTATTATAATAAGCAACCTTGGGCATTACTTCTCTTTACTTACTGTGTTGATTTGTCAAAAATAAATTTCGATATTGTTTTATTCTGAAATTAAGAATTTTGTTGAAACCAAAATCAGTTGCAACATATTTCAGATTATGAAAGCAATTTGGGAGGAACTGTCATCTTCCTTCAAAATATCCTGGTTGGAAGTGTTGGAATTCCGCAAGACACACTTATGCGGCCCAGAACAGGCCATCAAAGCGCTCAGGTACCGCCACCATCAGCGACAGTACCAAGAACATACCAGGAGTTACTCTCAAGGCTCCGACTCGTATGTCCCTCGATGTCAGCCGATTGCTGTTCCTTCCACTTCTCCCGTTGTACCCATCAATCACTCTTTCCCTCCACTAGCCGGCTTAAGCAGTCACCATCATGTCGGTCTACCTCCCACTCCACAACCCATGCCGCAGTACGTCTATGCCAATGGCTGCTGTGCGAATAATTACTCTACCTGCGGGGCTTACGCCTACATGCCGTACTCACAGCCGATGATGAAACCGAATGTAAACGGTTATTATTTCACAAATGGGTATCCAACACCCCCGATGCCTCCAAACTATCAGTATCCCGTACCAACCGGCCCTCTTATAGATTTAGAACCCCATAATGGAGGTTATGATGTTACGGATAGGGGTAGTCACAAACCGCGTCACACGGATCACATTAATAACGATTTATATAAAATTAAGGATAATGAAGTTAAGGCCAATATTATAGACAAGGAAAATGACAAAGAGGACTCACAATTTGAGGACTGGGATTATGTTTATCGCAACTTAGAAAGCCAGGGTTACTCGAAAGACCTTGGCGAAAGAGGTGATGTTTTAAGCCCTAACTCGCACAAACTGTTGAAGGATGGCAGGAGGATTAAGGAAACGAATTTAGACGAGGCTCTGAATAACCTGATGGTTAACGATAGGCCCTTAAAAGTGAGTGAGGCCATCAAACGTCTGGAACAGGAAAAGAAGCCTCAGCCACTTCCAGAAGCAACCAGAATCGACAAACAAACTTCCCCTACAAGCAGTTACGAAAACTTAAATACGAACGATGTAGTGAAAAAGCCAGTGTTGAAAACTACGAAAACCATAAATTATGCCAAGACGAAATCTCTCCCGAGGGATAAACCTCAAATTTTAAATGACAAGCAACCGCAGAACTTCAAAACGTTAGACGTGAGAAAAACAAAGGAAGAAAAAATCGGTAAGTCGGTCAAAGAGCAGAATACGAATGAAGCGAAGCCTAGTTCCACCACATGGCAGTGTAGAGCCTGTACGTATCTGAATGACTTTACCAAAGATATATGTGATATGTGCAGCAAGAGCCGTATCACCACCATGGAGCAACCGATGGAGATCGGCGGTGCGGAGTGCTCCAAATGTACTCTAGTTAATCCAAAGAACCTTAAGATTTGCGAGGCCTGCGGCGCAAGTCTTAAAGGTTCCCCTACCTACATTTAGATGTATAAAGGCTTAACATACAGGGTTTGCACAATATTTCTTTTTTAATTTAAAAAAATTCTGTTTTGAAACGATACATGTATGAGATGTGTAAAAAAGTATTTAGAATATATAATTCGTTTTGTTAATTAGTGAAGGCATGTTTCTTTCATGACGTCGATGATGTTAAAGCTTTATTAATAGAGGCAGTAGTGCCGGTGATATGTTCTGTATTTTTTTTTTTTGCTTCACTTTAGGGATTATGTATTGTTATTTTATACTAATTTTATATAAAATCTACTACAGGATCTTCCACCAACTATTGATTTCTGAACAGTAAACTGTAACTTTAAATTCAAAATATTTTTTGGTGTGATAGCTGAAAGGTATGGCAAAAGTTATAAAAAAAATTAAAAGTTGAAACTTGCATAAATAAAAAAGTTTTGGTAAAATTCAAAATTATAAAAAGTGTGGAATCAGGTAGTACCGTCTTGGCCTTTCCGTAATATTTGCTGCAGTTCACTTTTATTACTATCAATATTCACAAATGTAATAAAATCATTTAATCCCCAATACGTTTTGTGATAAGCAAGAATAGGAAATTCGTTGGATTGTTTGATTATGATTATTTATTGTTAGACTTTTTATATTGGTTGGTTTTGTAAATATAAGTACATAAACAATAATATTGTTTAAAATAATAATGAGACTTATCATTAAGTGTTTCTTAGGCACGATGATGAATTTATTTTGTGTAAATATGCAAGCTTAAATAATAAAATGTATATTATTTAATAAAGGATCTGATTTTCATTATCAACAAGCATTTAGGTGGACGTTAATTTATGTTACAAAATATCCCACTTTATTCTGAATGGCCCTATTACAAGGTCACCAACTGTACCGGATTGACCGGGACAGTTTCCAGTTTTTAGAACGAGTGCCGGGAAATAAAGTGTCCCGGAATTGTACCGAATTTATTTGTTTGCTACCGATTTGTACCGGAATGGCGTTTTCAATAGTATTCGCTATATAACCTGAAATAAATCTCAGAAACTGAATTTATTGTAGAGACGGTAAAGTCTATAATTATAACAATATGTCATAATAATTTTACCTGTTTTATAGATATTTATTTTAAAGCGTAAAAGAGTTAAAAGTTATTCACAGCCAAACAAAATATAAATTTAAATAAAGTACTTATACTAGGCCAGGCACACATCTTCACCTGTTACATAGCTAGTTTTATTTTAGTGGTTTTAATGACAATTTTTTATTTTTTTTTGGTTTCATAAAAGTGTTTCGGATTATCACTTTGAGGAGTTGGTCACCTTGCCTATTATAGATATTGCAGCTGGTGAAAATTAAAGTGGTAATATTTTGATAATGAATCATGGGACAGTTTTTTAGGCGATGATTTCTATACTCGGTATGATGTAAAAAATTTCAAACGAAATTTACAAATTAAAAAATTTAAATAGAATCAAAACTGACATCTTGAAAAAGGTTAGGCATACAGCGTAACTTTAGATGGAGTTCAGTTTTTTTAGGAGTATTAATACATGGTCCTCAGAATACTAATATGAAAATATTTTCTTTTAAATCGGATAATTTCATTGAAGGCGAACATAAGGTAAAAGCTCCGAATTTTTTCATATAGCATGGATTTTCCTGAAAATTTGCATACAAGCTCATCTGACCCCCTACTTCAAAAGTTAATTTGTCTAGTTGTGTGCTTTTTTCTATTTGGGGGTGAAAACTACCCTTGTACGAAAAAATGCAAAAATCGCAGATTTACGTATTTTAAAGATTCAATTCATGTTCAAATATGTTAGATAAAGTTCCCTTCATGTTTTTTAATATAATTTATGAAATTTAATTACTTTTCAACCCTTAAAAATCCTTAAAAACTACCCTTCCATGGCCAAAAAAATAGAAAAAAGTTTTTAACAGTTTGAAATATTCTTTTGGTGCATTCACAATGTATTGCATTTCTTTTGTTATTCATTAGAAATCTTACGACTCATTACAAAGTTGAAACCCTTAAAAACCACCCCTTTATAATAAAATAAACAAAAAAATATTGAAAGTTTGAGATGTTTTAATGGTATGCATATGTTAAATTATAAATTTTTTTATTGGTTTTCAAATGATCTATACTATTTTGCAACTTTTCAGCCACCCAAAAAACCCTTATGGAAGACCTACCCCTTATAAAAAATCGTACCCCTTAAAAAATTTATTTATGAAAGCACTGCATTGCATGTAGCGCATGCACTTTATCTAAGTAGTGCTGCCAACCTGTGCATATACAGAATTTCTCGCTTGGTGCCAACCTAAATTCGAGGCCTCGGCCAATTTCCGAATGTACACATACATATACATGTGAACTCGGATACGTGTGTGTATGTATATTATTAAAATACTTACTCAAATCAGTTCACAAGTGCTCCAAAATACACAAAGATGATGGTAATTTATCCGCTCCGAAAATTTTACCGAAAAAATGCGATTAATTTTTTTACCATAACTTTTGTAATTTTAAAGTTATAAATTTACTCAAAAAATCATTTTGTAGGGAATTTAAAGCATTTTAAGTTCTGTGATTTGCAGTTGTTTTGAGCCCTTCGGTTTGTAGATTTGTAAGCTAAAAAGGCTCAGGAAAGGCAGTCTTGGAGCTTAGTTTTGAGCTTCTAACTCAGTCAAATTTTGTCCTACAAAAATTTAAAAAAGCAAATTGTTCAGTAAGAAAAAAACCTACAATTTCTTATTCTATCATTTTTTTATAACTTTGTTAGTTTTTGAAATATTTTGAATAAAGGCGATTTTTTAAAAAATTTAAAAATTTTATTCAAAAGTAAATGAAATATTTTTTTAAATTTAGGCTTCTAAAATTGTTCAAATTCCCAGAATCTACTATTAATACATAAGTAAAGTAAATTGCACAAGGAATACGTAACATTTTTTTTTGTCATTAATTTTAATAACGATTTTTTTTTTCTCAAAAATCAAGACGATCATTTTATTTTGATTGTAACTTCATTAGTTTTCATGCTAACGACTTTTACCACCACTCAATTAAAGGTCTTTTCAAGAACTTTATAATAAGTGTTATATAAGTTTTCCTCGAAAAACCTTTAATTTTTCCGCTACAGGACGTTTTGTTTCGTGGGCTATTCCCTAGCTACAGTTCAAATTTCACGTCAATCCATTCCAACTGAAAAAATTGGTAGCCAAAATGCTTGCGACTGGACTATTAAATTCTTATCCATTAGTGGGCAGCTCCCCAACTTGGTGTATGTGCACGCTCATCAGTGTTACCTGTTACCTTTTTAAATCAATTATATGAAATTAACAAATGGCAGAGAGTGAAACTGCAATGAAAAATAATTTTGCAAAAACACTGCTCCTGTATGAACACGACGTTATTTTAACGTCACTATATACTTTTTTTGTGAGAAGTGCTGAACATTAAAAAAAAGTATTTTTACAAAATTTTTTTTTTGCAATATATATTTTTAACTAATATTAGCGGGTAGACTACTGTTTGCAAATAAGTCATTTTTTGTTTCAAATTACAATTATTGCTGTTTTATAGAATGTACATAATAAAAAGATACTTAGTAATCTGATAGATTTGACGTACTTTCTAAAATCACTTCAAGTATTACTACTACTATTTTTTAAAGCACTATGTTTAGTTTGTAAATCTTACTTTCAATGACCTCTGATATTTATCTATTTTAAGTGAACTACATAATATCAATCCACGTAATGTGACATGACAATAGTGTGCTAGACTTGCAAAAAACAAACAGCCTGGTACGAGAATAGCTGAATATATCACCACTTCATTTTATTACATTTATTTTAGTTTCTGGTTTAACGGTGCATGAGGAGTTTGCAACACCGTAGGTAATTTCGCGATTTTATGTGTGAAGTAATTTATGCTTTTCTGTGCCTTCATTGTTAAATTTTTGTGTTATATGAAAAAAAAAAACATGTATATAGGAATCAAGAAATACGAGACAATGCTTGCTGTAGCTCGTGCTCACAGCTAGCGTGCACTGTTATTTGCCTCTTCAATGCACACCAGGAAAAATACAGAATCCAAGCTTCAAAAATCGCTACAGACATCCATTTTGATTCGTATAAGCTTATTATTTTTTTTAATGATCCTGAAACTGGAATGGAAAATTGAAGATTGTAGCTTGAATTCTGTATTTTCTCCAGTATGTAGTGGTGAAGTATCAAAATTACAAAAAAAAATGTTAAAAATATAAGATGAGAATAGGTCAACTTCACCGTAAGTTAGTCAGATCGAGAAAAGTCCGCGTCTTGGCGCCCAACGTGGGGCTATGTCAGAGGATAGACAATAAGACAACCCTCCCTCCTAAATCCGCAACATAAATAAAGAAACATCTGTTTGTTTCTATCAATTAGCTATAGAAAAATATTTCGCCAATATAAGTGCAATCATTTTGAAGAGGGTGGACAACCCCTATTTTAATTGTTTTTTTTGTTCAATATTTTTTCATTACAAAAATTCTCCATGTCAGCATAGAAATCATCTCCTAAAAACGCTATGAAATAAACAATGAGTTATCTATTTCAAGCATAAGCCTAAAATACCCATTTTTATACCTCAAACTGAAATAGGGAAATGATTGCAAGGAGAATTTATAAAAATTTCTAAAAATAAATCTTTAATGAATTGCTAATCAAGTTATTATGTTGATAATTTATTAAATTAATTAAAGACATCCTCGCACTGATTGTCTACTGATCCCTCAGTCGAAGCATTTGCAGTATGATCATGTGCAGACGATTCTACAGTGGGATCGTCGTCCACTAATCCTTCTGTGGAACTATTTATAACAGGATCGACATTCTGTAGATCTGACTCTGCTTCAATCATCTGTTGAGTCTGTTTAACAAGAAAAATTATATATGTACTTTCATAGCAAATTAGTTTTGTTTACATACCGCTGCTTTTAAATTTTCAAGTTCCTCTTTTTTGGCCCGTTTAAAGAATCCAGCCTGGAAAATATGAAGATAAATTAAGAAAAAAAAAACTCATCCTGCTTTATATACACTGACCTTAGTAAGTCCATAAATAATCAAAACGAGCAATAAAATTCCTGCAATTACTGCAAGAATTATAATCCAGAGTGCCACTTTTTTGTTCCTTCTAGTTTCGTTGATGAAAAGACTAGATACTTGTACAAAATCGGTTCTGAAATATGGGATATTATTTACAAGTGCAAAATTAACAGTAATGTGTGAACAATATATTAGACCAGGTTGGATCTGTTTTGAGGTGGATGTGAGAGGGGGCAAGCAAATTTTTTCTGGTTTACCTTCAGTACAACTCGCATAATAAAAGTGTAGATCCCTAGATCTGGGCGAGGTCGGGAACATTTTCAAAAATGTTTAAAAAATTTAAAAAAATACCTATTTTATCTGAGTTTTTTGCTTATATCTTGGAACCTAAAGGAAGAATTTTGGAAGAATATTGAAGAGGAAAAAAGTTTTAGAATTGAATTTTGCACAATATATACTGTAAGTTAAAAATGTTTAAATTTATTACCGATATTGCAAAATAGGTTATATGTAATTGAAGGCAGGAAAAAGGCAAAATAATGAAGTTTTTTGGATAATTTTTTAAAAATATTTTAACTGCTCCAAGAGCATTCTAATTTTGGTAAAAAAAAACTTAAAGTATAATAAAACAACACACCAAATTTCATTAAAATAAGTTCGATAGTTTTCGCAAAATAATTTGTTGAATTTTCAAAATATTGCACAGCCTGAAATAAAGTATCTAGACACTTGAAAAGACTGCTCAACCTTTCAAATAGTTTTTAAAAAATTTAAATCGGTCGATTAAGACGGCCACAGTCAATTTTTAAAGTTAACACTCTTTTTTTATTTGTAAACAATTAGATTACATTTATCAATTTGCAATTGAGTTTTTTCAAAAATAATAATTTTAAGGTACTATTTTTTCTTAATTTTATCTGTATTTAACAAAGAAATAAATTTCCAAATAAAAAAATTTTTAATTTAAACAAAAATTATTTAAATAATCGTAATAATTATAACTAATGAGAGTGTTGAAATATATATGTAAACAAATTTTTTCATTGAAAAAATGCAATAGCATAGGGTAAAATATACAGTATATTTAATCCATAAATAATAAACTTTGTTTATAACAAAATATGCACAAATTAGACAGTTGGCATTAAGATATTCGAATTCTTTAACTTGCGAAACATCAGAATAAAAAAAAAGATCAAAATTGGTCCATTAGAAGCAGAGATAATGCATTTTTTTTCGTATCTTCGCATTTTGAACCTCCGAATTCAGTCTTGGAGCGAAAGCCCCCTCCCCCACTTTTCGTGATTTGAGTCACTTTTCCCGCATGCGAGCGACAGCTTTTCTGATGATTTATCTATGTGGCGATAACTTATGCATATGAAAATTTTTTCCAGCTTAGAACTCGGAAAAACGAAGCCACTGGATCAAAGATTATTGCTAAATTATTTATAAATTAACGGTAAATACCGATAAACTTTAACCGCTTATATCTCGAAAACCAATAAACGGAATTTAACTTTTTTTTAAAAAGAATCGCCTTTCCGAGTACTTTAAAATTATTGTTTTTGAAAAAAAACTAAATTGCAAGTTGATAAATGTAATCTAATTGTTAAAAAAAAAGGGAACTTAAAAATTTACTGTGGCCGTCTTAATCAACCAATTTCAATTTTTCAAAAACCATTTGAAAGGTTGAGTGGTCTTTTCTATGTGAAAAAATTTTCAAGTATCTAAATGCTTTATTTGAGGCTGTGCAACATTTTGAAAATTTGTAATTTTCTTTTTCAAAATTTTTTTCAAAAAATTATTTTGCGAAAACTATCAAACCGATTTTAATGAAATTTGGTGTGTTAGTTTATTATATTCTAAAGTTCTTTTTACCAAAATTAGAATGCCCTCGGAGCAATTCAAATATTTTTAAAAAATTATCCAAAAAAAAACTTGATTATTTTGTCTTTTTTTCATCAATTATTGCTATTTTGCTACATCGGCAATAAATTTAAAAATTTTTAACTTATATATATTGTGCAAATTTCAATTCTAAAACTGTCTTCCTCTTCAATATTCTTCCAAAATGCATAGGTTCCAAGATATAAGTACATAATAGGTATTTTTACAATTTTTTAAACATTTTTACAATTTTGAAAATGTTCCCAACCTCGCCCAGATCTAGAGATCTACACTTTTATTATGCGAGTTGTACTGAAGGTATTCCAGTAAAAATTAGCTTGCCCCCTCTTACATCCAAGAAGTGGAATATTTCGACAGATCCGCCTTGGTCTATAT
This sequence comes from Anoplophora glabripennis, assembly GCF_000390285.2. Lineage (NCBI taxonomy): Eukaryota > Metazoa > Arthropoda > Insecta > Coleoptera > Cerambycidae > Anoplophora > Anoplophora glabripennis. Next base: position 99,864 of record NW_019416496.1, on the reverse strand, counting down.
GTTAAGGGTGGCCCAAAAAAAACGAAGAAACTCATACCTGTTTCCATTTTGAATAAATTGAGTAGGAACTTGTATTGTTGTGGTTCCTTCAGTAGTATAGAGAATCATGTCTTTTTCCCCTATTAAATCTAAAAATTAATTTCTTGTAAAAATAAAATGAGAGACTTATGTTTTACTGTCTGTACACATTAACACAGCATATTGTGAAATGCAGAATTATATGTTTTAACTTACGAGATACTGCGGATGGATTAAACATCAACTTAATTTTGATAACGGCAGGAATTTGCCTCTTTGTAAAGGGTCCAAGTGAGCATAAAATACTCGAGCAGATGATGTTATCCATACTGCAGTTCAAAAAGAATGTTCTGTTGGGCACCAAATCATACTCCTTCCCATCGAGAATAATGTTCTCCTTTTTTTTCTCCTCCATCTCTTTAAAAACCTCTACCTGTCTTTTGCTTCGTAGAAGCATTGAGTCAGATTCTAATTTCTCGCTTGTTTCCGTAAGTTTCGACTCTATGATATATTCGAGAGAGCTCATGCAGGTCACAGGTTGACCATCAAAAGTGCCATCTGGAGGGAAAACTTTGATAAAACCAACGTCGCCAGAGGATGTTCTTATAGAGTGAGGGATTGTGATGTTCACTAGTACCTTCTCTAAGGGACTGACGCCTATTTTCTCAACCTGTACATTTTCGGTAAAACTCGTCAGGAGACCAGATAATAAAATTATAACCGAATACAGGCTGTCCGGTAAGTATCTACTATACTTTTGGGAGTGTGTAGAGGAGGTCTAAACAACAGTAGGACTTAACTTCTTATAATTTTCTTGCTAATAGAGATATCAAAGGTGCATCTAGAGATTTACATTTTAGGTTCTAATTTTGAAAACATCTTGTATATTTTTATAAAATTTTGGTATAATGTATTACAGATATGATGGGGTGGTAAACACTGGTTTTTACTATTACAAGATATCCAAAATATACTTGCCCCAAAACAATTTTTTCAAAATGTGCTATTAAATGAAAATATTTTTAGTTATTTTAGATATTCTTCTTTAAAACTCTCCATTTATTTAGTTAAAATAAATGGTTTTCAAGAAAAATCGACTTTTGGAAGTAGCAGCAACAACTAGTTTATTAGTAGTTTATTTTTTTACAAATTGATAGGCAAACAAGTTAAATTTTAAAAATAAACATTTACATAATAAAAAATGAGGAAAGGTAAATATCACCTCGACAAGCATTTAAAATCAGCTCCCTTTTTTTTACGAATATTTTCTCGGTGCAGATAAAATAACATTTCAGGATTATAAATCTGGATACAGTTCTGTGTTATTCTCCACAAAAGTACAAAAGTTCTTTTCTAGTACTTATGGATGTTGAATAACTCAGTTCTTTTGGATGGTCCCACAGAAAAAAGTCTAACGGATTTAGATCAGGCGACATAGGTGTTCATAAGACTGGTCTGCCTTGACCTACTTATCAATCTTTAAAGGCGTTGGATAAGTATTGGCACACTAAATGGTAAAAATGAGGTGCAAATGTTTATTATTACTTTAACTTGTTTCTCTTCAGCTATTTTTAAAATTTTCGAAAATTGTTCATTTTATCAAAATAAATAAAAAGTACTTTTGTTTAAAGGAAAGTATTTAGAGTATTTAAAAATTATATTTTCAGTTCGATAGTATGACATGTTCTGTCTGTCTATCTGTTATGTGTTATTTTGACGTCCCTCTTTAGAGATTCGTAGATACCTACCGGACACCCTGTATATATAGGGTGTTTAAAAAGAAGTGTGAAATATTTTAGGGAGTGGTTGTCAGTTATTTTGTGAAAAAAAGTTCATATAAACATAGGTCGAAATATGGAGTGTTTAAGTTTTAATTTTTTTATTTATTTTCATTAATTAATTATTTCAAAAACTTTTAATGATATCGACTCGAAATTCGATGGTTGTAATTTATTTAGAAATATTGACAACAACCTACTAAATAATGTATCAATAGAAATTAAAAATACACAACTTGCAATAAAATATGTTTTACATTTTTTCATCAAAAACGAAAAAAATTGAAGACCAATTTCTAAAAAAATATATCAAAACTGGAGAAAGTCAGTTTCGTACCATTTTTTTATTAAAAAAGGTTGTGGCTTTCTCGCACGAACGTCACTGGTGCAAGTAGAAATATTCGGATTACCCCAAAAAATGCACATTTATCCCTTCAAACTGTTTTTCAAATTTCAAGTCAATATCTTTAAAACTCATTTCAAATTTCAAGTCAATATCTTTAAAACTCTGAAATAATTAATAAGAAAAATTAAATTTAAACACTATATCTCGGAAATTAAGTATATTTCGACCTACGTTTATATGAACTTTTTTCACAAAATAACTTCAGCAACCACCCCTTAAAATATTTCGAACTTATTTACAAACACCCTGTATAAGAAATACAACAATCTGAATTTCCAGATTAATTTGTTTTCAAATTTTTATACCTGGTATATTTGAGTGAAGTTTGGCATCCCATATGACATCTTTCCGAAAGGTACACTTTGGTCATTGGATTTCCTAAAAACGCACAAAATTAATTTATTTTTCCAGCTTTGTGTTGTGCTCTTTGCTTACCCCGATATAGTAATATCGGCTTCTCTTCCCAGCAATAGCGTCAAAATTTTCTGGTCGGGATTACTGTTGTTGCTGGTAGTCGTTACTCTAACGGATATATTAATTCTATTTATAAGATTGTTTTTGTTTATATTTTTCATGTCGAGATTCAGAATTTGGACCTTCTGTATTAAAAAAAATGAGCTGTTAATGAAAGTTCAAAGAACAATTTTATAAAGATCAGAACATATTTTTGTAATTATTTTTCTTATTAATATATTACTTGAAATTGAAAAAAATGAAAAAACAGTACCTCTTTGTTTGCTTTCAAAGGGTTTTCAACATTGCAAATAATAACAGAAGTGTTCTGCTCATAACACCCAGGAGGTATTTGTCTGAAAGTAATAATTTCTGGTGGCAATGTTATCTCAAGCTGTGTGAAATAGGCGTTCTCTCCTGTATTTTTTATCACTGTTTGTAGATTCAGAAAATCTGTGGATCCCACAACGAACGTATTCTCCTGCCTAGATAAAAAAAATTTTGCGTTCGTTAATTCTATGCTCTAAAAAGTATAGGGACCTTCAACAAGTTCTCGTTGTTTTCCAACAGATGACGTTACCTTTTGACGTTGAAGATAAAGAACGCTCTGGCGCACCGAAACAGATTGCAGTTAAAAAATTGGAGGCAACACAACAGTTTTGAAACATTTGGAAGCATTAAGGATAATTCAAAAGCAAGGACATTGGGTGCAGGACGATTTGAAGCCGAGAGACGTGAGACGATGTCTGCACGTGTGAACAGCTGCATCAAAGACAGAAAAGTAAAAGGTTTTTGCATATTATCGTGACTGACAATGAAAAATGGATATGCTACAATAATCCTATGCATTGGATAGGAATATCCATGATTCCAAGCTTATGCTTTGCATTTGGAAGGATCAGCTGGATACAATTTAATATGAGCTGCTTAAACCGAATGAAACCATCACGGTAAATCGCTAGCATTTGAGCCGAACATTGAGGGAAAAATGGGCGCAATACAAGCACAGACACGTCAAAGTAATTTTGCAGTATGACAGCGCTCGGCCACCAGTGACAACATACAAATGCTAAAATGTAAAGTCCTACCCCCTATATTCATTAGATATTGTCCCTTCCGATTATCACTTGTTCCCATCAAATGGCACATGGCCCAGCTGAGCAGCAATTCCATTCTTATGCCCAAAAATGGATATAATTAAAGTGCAGCCAGAAAGATGAGGAAAAGTAGTGACACATTTTTTACTAATGTTTTTAAATAAAGCATTAATTTTCACGAAAAAACAGCAAGAACTTATTTAATATCCGCATAGGTTTTAACTTATATTGTTATTTGCTTTTTTGTAAATGACAAAACACTAACAGCATTTTCGACTTATTTGCACCCTTGCGCTCAGTGCGCCGCGGCTATTTCCATCTCTCCGAATTGATAGCATAGGACGAAGATGTACTCACTGTGCGCCAAGAGTGAATAAGTCAATAATGTGGTAATTAGATGAATTCTTTGTACCTTAGATCTAGAAATTTGGCGTCAATTGTCAATTTTGACTCGCAGAAATTGTCCGATCCACAACCCAGACTAAACAGCACGTCAAGCGAACTCGATTGAGTAGAACGAAATTCATCCAAAACTGGACGTCGTACATCGAAAGTATCTGTGCCGTATTGGTACTTTTCAGAGACGTATATTACTTCTTTCTTTTTCTGTTGATTTGCTAATTTATAGGTGAGGAATGCCGTTATCGGAGCAACATGGTCCGTGATATTCTAAATATTTTACAGAAAAAAAAGCTCACTATCACATATGTTTTTGTTTTTAATAAAGATATGTTTTGAAAGGATCTCACCCTTAATATCACTGTAACGTTTTCACAAGTAGATGGTTGGAGTCTACTGATTATGATGGTTTTAGTATCTTCTTTGGGATCTTTCAAAACGGCTCTTCTTAGAAGTTCGTCTATTATTATGGTTCTATTTAACGCTAGAAAAAAAAATTCATGTCACTGTGTCACAGGAGTGTTACCTATGAAGATTAAAAATAATATAAACAAAAAATTTATCATCAGGGACCACATACTTAGATTATCTTCTTTGAAATGAGTGTCGTATTTATAGCATATGTTTATCAGAAATTGTTCCGTATCTTGCTTGAGCTCTTCAGGAATGGACTTCATCTCATAGTGAACCACAACTATTGGACTGGTCCTTAATAGGACCGCGTGGCCTGACAGGTAGGCCCCGACGACCAAATCTGCAAGGAAGTAATGTCGAATTTCGAATCATAAAATATTTAGTATTCTTTTATTATTATTTAAATATGTTCCACCCACCTTTATACCCATTTGCATCAATATCCGCTGCTCTAGATATGCTAACACCAAATCCTCGTATTTCCGATGATATGTCCTTTCCGATTATTTTCTGGCAGGGCAGTCGATCAACTCCTTCCTTGTTCCCTTTGTAAATGTACAAAACACCACTGAAATCTTCCTCATAGGGAGCGCCTATTGCTAAATCTAAGAGGATATATTAAAGAGATTAATAACGCCGCCAATAATATTTCATCGATAAATCTATTGCAAGTAAATATATAAAAAAATCTAAGTAATGTAATATATTGTTTTATCTGCTGATTATTTATGAATTCACAAAATTAATTATTTTTCACTACTCACTATTTATACAAAGTGTGGCATGTATAATCAATAAAAATTAAACTACAGCCTCCTAACGATATTTGTAATAGAAAAGTTCTATACGAAAAGTTCTATTTTTGCGTTTTTTTTTTTCGTTCAGTTGTGGATCAAAATATTTTCTCTGGAACGGTCCTGTCCATGTGCTGTACGATGAATTACATGCTGTAGACCAGCCGCGTAAACAAATCGTCGTTGAAAGATAAAAAGATACTTTTCAATTTTTTGGGAATTTTTCAATGCAAAAGTACAAATTAAGAAAAATAGATATTTAAAAAAAACTGATATTTTCTTATTATAATGATTAATAGTAATTACTATCTTAAATGCATTATTGTTACTGCAGGAGTTCGCAAACAAAACCACATCCGTAAGCATCTGTAGTTGCCAACTGCGTGCACTAAACAAATTCCATTAAAATATGGAACAAAATGAAATAAAACTTACCATTTCTAGAGAAAATGTTGAAATCGATCCCCATTAGTACGGATACAGGCATGCACAGAACATCCCTAACTACAGACATGGTACCGACGCACCCAATTTTGGCGAATATTTTCCCAAGTTTCAGGTATTCCCTTAATTGCGTCAGCAGTTTCAAGTATACTGTTTCGCAATTCTTCCATCGTAGCAATTGGAGTATTGTAAACCAATGACATTTCATTCAAAAGTGTCGTTACTTCTCGAGTATTGTGTGAAGGAGCCCCATCTTGAAGATAAAACATGCTTGCCCGAACTTGTAATGCCACATCGTCCAATGTTTCAGGCAACCGGTTCTCCAAAAAGTCAGCATATGTTGGTCCATTTAGTCGTCCTTCAAAGAAATAAGGGCCCACAAGTACATCGCCTATTATGCCACCTCAAACATTTAGGGAAACCAATGGTGAAAATGAGTTTCCCTAATCGCGTGAGGAATAGGGTAAATGTCGCCCCATCTGTTACACAAATATAAGCAGGAAAGTCTACTTGATTGGCACATTGCCGTAAAAACCATCTGCAAAAACGCATTCATTGATCACAATCCGGGGGATGATAGGGGAGCAGCAGCTGGCACCTTAAGATGGAATGTACGTTACGAGATGAGGTTCCTACTTGGTGTGCGAGTCGTCAAATACTAATTGTGGGATCTTTGTCAAGATTTTCCAACACTGCATCTTCAACATTAAGGTGCATCACTTGCTGACCACGTCCTTCTCCTCGATGAATAATACTTCCCGTATCTCGCAGCCGCTGAACGCACTGTAGTATTGTATTTGCACATGGGGGGTGATATTGTGGTCATCGTTCCTGGTACAACTTAGTTGACGCTAGCGCATTTTCTCCGGCTGCACCATACACTAACACCATATTGACACGTTCGGAAATAGTAAATGCATTGTTTTCTCGGTTCATTCAACTAAAAAATTAAGCCAAAGTATGAGATATGAATCTCGTTTTTAATGTAATCGGCACGCTATTCTTATTTTTTACTTCTTTATAAAAATTACACTGTCATTGTCGTGGAATTACAAAACAAAAACTTTTGTCTGGAATCTTTCACTGTTTAACACTGATGGGTCGATGGACGATGCATAAATGAACTTTAATAATTTACAAAAAAAAACGCGTAGATAGAATTTTTCGTACTATAAGACTTTTCTATTATAAATATCATCAGGAAGCTGTAGCTTAATTTTAGATTATACACGCCACACCCTGTAGAAAAATACTCCTTCTTTGAGAAACCGTTTTGTTATTGTATGGTACTGGTAATTTATAGATATGGGCTATAATGATATAGATTTAGCTATGATGAACATAAAATATACTTTTTTATGTAATTTTTTGTTTTCTTATACATATGTAACTTAAGTGGGGGTCAGTTTTTTAGGTATTAATTTAAAATTGCCTATATTTTTTATAAATCAAATAAATTGTCGTTATAATTTTTTAAACTGCACTGCACTTTCAAGTTTTAAATAATTAATAAATTTGTTCCTATTTTTTTAAAGCACTGTGTTTAGTTTGTGAATCTGTGTCAATGATCCCTCTGACACTGACCTAGTTAAGTGCACTAATATTAATTAATCCACCTGATGTGATGTGATAAAAGGTCGTTAAGCTGGCAAAAAACAAACAGCCAACATTAATTCAGCAAAATGGATGCCTAATTTTATTAATCTTAAGCAATTTGTGTAGTGCGCACGGTGTTTTTCATTTCAGTATTTAATGACGGTACGGTATGTTGGTATGTCTTCATTGTTAAATTTTGAGTGATACCTACTATGGAAAATATGTACACAAATCAAAAAAGATTTAACAACAATGCATGCTGCAGTTGCCAAAGGTGTATATGTTATATATTACCTCCAAAACCATCATTATTTAAATCTCCTAGGAACATGATTGCACTTCCAAATTGTCCATTAGCCTTCTGACCATATAACGTATGATGCTCTTTAAATGGGTCCTATGAAAAAAAATTTCTTATGATTTAATTTCCAAATTAATAGAATTTTAAATGCTTTAGTGTACTGTGTATTGTCTGAACCTGTTTTAATTTTAAAGTAAACATGAAAACTAATCCAACACAAGAAACATATTTCACAAAAATCAGCTTTTGACATAAGAAAAACAGACTAATAATAATAGATTTTCATATACAGGGTGTGCCATTTAACACTCCCACTGCCAATATCTCCGAAATTGGGAAATTTATTTTAGTTCCGGAAACTGGGGTTGTTATAGGTCCCTCGAATAGCTTCAAATTGCAGTTAGAATTGTTAGTTGAAATCTTTGTGTATAGATGGCGTGGTGATACTATAACATTTTTTGATTCCTAGAACGTGGAAACGCAGTTTATCGGAAAGATCGTTAAATTTTGAGTAATCTAGTAATATAAAGTTTTTCCAATATTTACTTGTTTTCAAGACATGTTCACTTCAATATCCAAGGCATGATGTAACAGAAAAATCTATTATTTTATTTAAATCACACTGAGACAAAATATTCATTTAAAATATTGTTCCCACATCACACCACATATTAACTAACAAACAATAAATTATAAAAAAACAAATGAACAACTGCAAAAGAAAAAAAATTGTGCAATGGTAAATCTTATAAGGGGCAGAGACGAATCGTATATTTTATCAAATATTATTGAAAAATTCAGTCATAGGTGGCTCATGTCATTTGTTTAAAATAAAACATATATGACAGATGAAACATATTAGTTTTCCAATAATTATTACAGTTTTATTATCAGGTTGCGTCTTTCAATTTTTCCTATGGGATCATTTAAAAAACATTGTATGTCAGAACCCTATAGAAGACATGGCAGATTTATATAATAAAATTTATGCAGCTACAGCAGCTTTAGATCGTGACATTTTATTAAGAACCTGTTGAACATCTACATCTCCTTATATTGTAGTATGTGGTGTTAATAAAGCCATTATAACAAAATTTTAAAAGAATAAAATAATAGATTTTCCCAGTTTCCGGAACTAAAATAGATTTCTTCATTTCAGAGATACTGGCAGCGGGAGTGTTAAATGGGTGGGGTTAATAGGGTGGAAAAAATTTTATCGCCCTCTCGAAAGAGTATGATGTAGGTTAAATGTAAAAAAGATTAATCTAAAAATGGAAAATGGCTGGCTATAGCAATATAAATATGTACCTCACTTTTGCCCAAAAATATGTAAACTGCTCCCTCGTTGAAAGTATTCTTCTTGTGATATGGTGCTCCAACTATAAGGTCATCAAAACCATCCTGATTAATATCACCAGAGGCAGTGGCCGCACCAAAATATTCCCCGAATTGGCTTCCAACTACTTTTACTTTTTCTCTAAGACGATTATTTCCATTGAATTCAACTAGTACTACCTGTAAAAGAAAGTTGGCTATTTTATTTCAATCGTATAATTTAAATCTAGTACAAAACGTCATGTTAGGGAAAACTATTAGAATATTACATTTTCCCAATTTAATATATCAGAAAATGTGATTTTCATTTAGCATATACATACCTTTCAATTTTAAATTTGATACTAACCTTCCCTTTATAATAATATTTTGGAGCACTTGCAGCATAGTACAATTTTTTGTTTAAATAGTATCCGGAAGTAACGGAATATCCTGAAATGAAGGATGTATAACAAATTAAGAGTTTAGTCCATACAGGGTGTGTCCCGCATCAGAACCGACAGAAAGTCAGTAGTAGGCAATGAATTTATCTTTCAAACTTGTCAGTTTTAGTAATAAAATTATTTTATTTCAACAATTGCCTCTGATTGTTTCCAAATAAATGGATAGGACGAGGAAATAATTGTCCTCAAAATTGGCCACCACGATCTCCAGACCTTAACAAATGTGATTATTTCCTTTGGGGAACATTGAAGGATTTTGTTTATTCTTCGCCAGTTGAATCCCAAGAAATTTTGTGGAATCGTATTACAAATGAATGTAGCTTTATAAGAAATGATCATTATTATTTGTTAGACAGAGTAAACTTCAATTTTCGGCGAAGAATAAATTTATGTATCAGGGACAATGGTGCAAATTTTGAACTATTTCCTTTAGTTTTAATTATTATTATATATTTTTTCAAACTGCATTGTATTGTACATAACATTCTTTTAAATAATTGTGTTTATCATCCCGATGCTTTCAATTATTATTTTTATTATTTATTTGTGTTTTTTACTTAATACAATATTCGCTTATTTAAAAACTACCTAGGTACTTGTTTTCTTTTTGTAGAATTAGGAGTGAAGTGAAGTAAAATTTATTTGGCCAATTGTCAAATTTGAAAGATAAAGCCTACTACTGACTTTTTGATTATTTTCTAATGAACACTGTTAAAATCTTGTGTCAGTTAATACGGTTTTTCTTGAAAACCATAAAGTTTTTTAAAATTTAACAAGAGTAAAAAAAATTTAAAATTAAATTCTGCTGTGAATTAATATTATTATTTTTCAATTCGGTCAATGAAAAAAAAGTTCGGTACAATTTTAGGGGTGAATCATCCCCAATGTACACCTTGTAGTGCTTCAATTAACTTTAAATCATAGTCAAAGAAGACCAGTAATAAACCTAAATCATGTACCAAATTTGGTTCTTCTACGGTAAAGTGTTGCAGAGATATTAATTTTTTTCGAAAAGGGCCCCACTTTGGGGGCTAATAACTCCTCAGGGGCACAACTTTGTATATAGGTAAGTTTAGTTAAATTACAATATTTTGGACATGCACCTGCTCTGTGTCGGTTCTTATGCGGGACACCCTGTATATATTCTTTGAAAAATGTTCTATTTTTAATTTAACTGATCGAAATAATGTAATTTTCTTTTAAAAGAACTTTTTTTCCTAAAATCACATTTTAAAATCAATTATTAGACATACTGAAAAGTTTCTATGAACAAAGTAATGCATAATTTAATGCTTACTGAAAAAAATTATTTCCTCTTCCTTTGAATTTTAAAAAAAGAAAGTAAAAATCGCCCTTTGTTTTATTATCGGACTTTTTTGTGTTCTTTTTAGTAGCGTTGGTTTTAATTTATTAACCAACATTTTTGAAAAATTAACTTAATTTTTTATATGGATATGGAAATAATTTTACTGTAATATCAAATCAAATTACGTGTTATTTTAATAGTTTAAGTGTTTTCAGTTCAGAGAAATTAGATTTTTTAATTTTAGCAAATAAAATATGGAATAGAGAACAGAAGTATATTTGAACCAACAAAATAAATATCTACCTACATTTTTTTATCCTACTGCTGAGGTAAGAATAATAAAATCTAGCAGATAGGTACTTACCAAATAACTCAAAAGCCGAACTAATTGTCTGTTTCGTAGCATCAGCCACTAACTCAAATGACGGCAGAAGAGATCTTTTATTTATAGAATCTCTCACTGTCAATCTACTAGCTGTTGGTTCTTCATTATCAAAATCGACAATGTTGATTAATGTTCCAGCCCAATTGAACACTCCAGGAGCTCCCAAAATCACATTATTTACATTCTAAAATGCAACCAGAATATGCCATCATGCCATATGAAATAAAAATGAAAATATTTAAATTTTTGGCAATAACTACAAGAAAACGCACACTGGAACCTATTTTAAAATTATAAAAATTTATATTTTGTGTACTGGGTGTCCCGGAATATGTGCGCAACCTCTTGGATTTATACAGGGAACGTTAACATACCATGACAAATTCATATAAAGGCCCCCCTATTAAGATACAGGTCCCTAAAGGACCCCCTGAAAATCAACTTTTTTTAATAACTTTTAAAATACTTTGTGTAATTTAATTATTTTTAGGAAAAAAACAAATGTATATAAAAGTGGCATTTTCTTAAATAGGCGCAGAAAGTATGAAAATTCCATCGGTTTATTTCTCTTACAGATATAATAGAAATCATATTAAACAAAAATAGTTTTTTCTCAAAAACAGTTCATTTTATCGATATCAATAACCAAGATGCCTTTTTTTAGTTTAAGATTCAAGCTATCTAAAAATATTATTTTTGTGCCTTTATCGTAAAGGGTGTAAAAAATTATTGACATTATTATGCTACAGCTAGTCCCTCCCTGGCAAACCAAATAAGCCAAATTGTTTTCATGAGGCAATTTGTAAGGAGTCTTATCTGTTGTCCATCGTATAAAAAAAAATTATTAAATTACACAAAGTATTTTAAGTTATTTAAAAAAAACGATTTTCAGTGGCGTCCCATAAGGGTCTGTATCTTCGTAGGGGGGTCTCTAAGGAAAATTTTTATAGGGACTTGTCATGTTATTCCCCTGTATAAATCTGAAAGATTTCACACATATTTTGGGACACCCTATATATGAAAGTATAAATCTTTTTTTTTTCACCAAATTTAAAGTTAATAGGTGGCAAATTAATTAATTAATGTCAATTTTGTATATTTTAAAGCTGTTTATTAAAATATTATTAAAACTTTTTACTTGTGTATAAAAGGTATTAAGATAATTAAATATGCTTCTAAAAAATCCTGAAAACCCCTGTCAAATGAAGTTAAACATTTGATAGGAGTTTTTAGGAAACAATTTTTATGATATCTTTATAATTTAGTAAAAATATGAGCACTAATAATAAAAAATATGTATATTTAAAAAAATATTATTAAAACGACTGTTATTCTTACTTCAGGTATATGAGTTGCAAATCCAGCTTCTCCCTTTCCATAATTATATACTTTTTGCCGTCTTATCTTATAAAACTTTTTTTCTAAAAAAAAAGAACAAAAATGAATATAGGTACCTATCGATTTCGGCTTATAAAAAAAGTTATAAACAAGTGCAAGTATGAAAAAAAATTCTTTAACCTAAATTGTACTATTACTTCATGACCATTATGGCAAATTATGATAATTAACAGAGGAAAATTTTACAAAAATTTCCTTTCATATACAAAAAAATATTCTGGCAAAAAAAGTTTTCCAATAAATAAAAATTTATCTCACCATGGTCTGCTAGGGGAATAACTTCCGTGAAACTGTTATTTAAATCTGATATATGGCAACAACCAAGAGGGTCGTAATCAGATCCCCGTTCGTATATTGTCCGAAAACCACAGATCTAGAAAAAAAATATTAACAAACATCAGAAAGCAACATGCAAACAGAGAAAAATTGTATTATCTTTTAACTTTTATTCAGAATAAGTAGTGAAGTTGCCGAGTTATAGATATGGCTTGTGAGATATAAAAAATAATGTGACGTGAAAGTTAATAATGATACTTACCGCTAATTTGTTAAATTTGTAATTAATGTCCATCGAACCACCGATCCAAGCACCTTTCAGTTTTTCCATACTGTTGAAATACCCTACAAAATATTTAAAAATAAATGTAATTTCGTTTAATTCTCGAGTGTTTTTCATTGTAAATCACCTCTTTTAATATCCAAAGCTTTGCATTTTTGCATAAAGGGACAATCATAAACAACGCCAGTGTTTTTAAATTTATTTATTTTGGGATCGTTTCCTTTAGGAGCACCAATTTTGATCCTAAAATATAAGAAAAATTCTAAACGTATCTACGATGTTAAACCCTATTAAAAAAAAACGATTTTTACTTCTAGATGTACTTATTATAGGTACCCGGTCTACCGGAATTCTTCGGTAAATCATTTTAAAGTTTTTTTTTTATAAAAAATTATTAGCGCCTATATCAAAATACTATTAAATACGAATGAAAATCGCATAAACCCATTGTTTTTTTGACAGTATTATTGTGTATAAGCATAATTTTATGGCATCGTGATTTCAGTAAAATATTAATAAACATGCTTTGCCTTCTTACCATTTTCCAAGACCTTTGTTTCCTGGATGAAGAAGCACTGTATATCCAAAATAATTGTAACTTGCATTTGCAACTCTTTGGGGATCCTCATACACTATAAAATGATTTGTGTCTATGTTAAAACAACAAATTTTTAAAGGTAATAGGAAAAAGAACAGACTGAAGAGATACATCTTTCAGAAGCAAAAATAGAATTGCTAAGAATTATGAAAAATATGCGGATTTAGTAATCTTTATTTTAACATTTGAATTTTAACATACATCCCGGAAATCTGGTCAGATAAGACTAAACCGCATGGATTATTATAATGAAAACGTTCTGTAGACGATCAAGTTTACCGTTATTTAATTATTTAATTATTTCTTCATGTTCTAAGAATAATATGCTAAAATACCGGAAATACACGTCGTATCATCTAGTAGAGGTAATTCCAAAGTTGATATAAATGTCTTCGCAAATATATTTTCGGTTTGATTTAATACAAGCATATGAGCGAAAGTTATTAAACTTATAGATATGTGCTTATAGGTAGGTATGTTGAAAACGATACGGTCCTTTTCCGTTGAATATTTACCTAATAAAAGCGATTGTTGACATGGATATACAGGGGGACCCTCATAAGAACCGACACAGAGCAGATGCATGTAGGGGTGTCCAAAATATTGTAATTTAACCAAACTTACCTATATACAAGTTTAACCCCTGAGGAGTTATTAGCCCCCAAAGTGGGGCCGTAAATCTCGAAAAAAATTAGTATATCTGCAACACTTTACCGCAGAAGAACCATTTGGTACATGATTTAGGTTTATTATTACTGGTCTTCTTTGACTAAGATTTAAAGTTAATTGAAACACTACAATAAGGTACTAAATTTTAGCCGAAAGATGAAATTTTTAATAATGAATTGAAGTTCATAAAAAATGTAGGTAGGTACTAATAAATAATCAATATCTACCCTACGAGTTTTATTTAACATTCAAATTATTATGCAAAATTCAAAAAATTGCATAGCATTTATGCAATATAAACATTATATTGGAGATACTTCTCGAATATTAGAATATACAGGGTGTAACAAAAAAGGTGGGCTGGCTATACATAGCCATATTGTACTCATCAAGGCGATCAAAAAAGTTTGTATACAGATCTGCTCTANCCATTGCTTTTTTTGACAGTATTATTGTGTATAAGTATAATTTTACGGCATCGTGATTTATTTCAGTAAAATATTAATAAACATGCTTTGCCTTCTTACCATTTTCCCAGACCTTTGTTTCCTGGATGCAGAAGCACTGTATATCCAAAATAATTGTAACTTGCATTTGCAACTCTTTGGGGATCCTCATACACTATAAAATGATTTGTGTCTATGTTAAAACAACAAATTTTTAAAGGTAATAGGAGAAAGAACAGACTGAAGAGATACATCTTTCAAAAGCAAAGATAGAATTGCTAAGAATTATGAAAAATATGCGGATTTAGTAATCTTTTAACATTTGAATTTTAACATACATCCCGGAAATCTGGTCAGATAAGACTAAACCGCATGGATTATTATAATGAAAATGTCCTGTAGACGATTAAGTTTACCGTTATTTAATTATTTAATTATTTCTTCATGTTCTAAGAATAATATGCCAAAACACCGGAAATACACGTCGTCATCTAGTAGGTAATTCCAAAGTTGATATAAATGTCTTCGCAAATATATTTCGGTTTGATTTAATACAAGCATGTGAGCGAAAGTTATTAAACTTATAGGTAGGTATGTTGAAAACCATACGGTCCATTTCCGTTGAATATTTACCTAATAAAAGCGATTGTTAACATGGATATACAGGGTGACCCTCATAAGAACCGCCACAGGGCAGATGCATATAGGGGTGTCCAAAATATTGTAATTTAACCAAACTTACCTATATACAAGTTGCACCCCTGAGGAGTTATTAGCCCCCAAAGTGGGGCCGTAAATCTCGAAAAAAATTAGTATATCTGCAACACTTTACCGCAGAAGAACCAAATTTGGTACATGATTTAGGTTTATTATTTACTAGTCTTCTTTGACTATGATTTAATTGAAACACTACAAGGTGCTAAATTTTAGCCGAAAGATGAAATTTTTAATAATGAATTGAAATTCATAAAAAATGTAGGTAGGTACTAATAAATAATCAATATCTACCCTACGAGTTTTATTTAACATTAAAACAGTTCTTCAGACACGAACTTGATTATCAAAGACGCGTCCAAGTAATGTTTTCCAAAATTCAAAAAATTGCATAGCATTTATGCAATATAAACATTATATTGGAGATACTTCTCGAATATTAGAATATATAGATGAATATAAAAATTATATTAAAAAAATAACGATATGAGAAATCTAAAATTTGCGATCACGCTTGGGAAAACGATCGCAAATCGATCGATCGATGAAATTCGGCTAAAATGTTGGAAAAAAAATAATACCGTTAGACAATTAAAACAGATCGCGTTTATTTTGTTGAATGGAGAGAGATGTGTCAAATTATTCTATGAATTTGAATCCCTGCTGGCTACAGATTCTAAAAGATTTTTTGACATCAACTGCATAGAAACGCCAAAGTCCATCTCTGGATCCGTCCCTGTATAGAATAAACATCATTAGGCTTTTTTATGGTATAATGGTATGTTGTAGTATGTAAAGTCTTTTTTCTGTTTTATGATGTGAAGTATGACTATGAGAGAGGTTTCAGCTACCATATGACAACTAAGATCAAAAGAAAAGATATATAAATAGTAACTAGAAGTTAGATATTCAATTCAATATTCAGTCGCGAAAAAAAGCCCATTATATGATTTGATCTCTAGCCATGGAAACAGACAAAATAGGCTATTGATTATATCCATAACAGTAACTAAATATTATGATTATATCCAAAAAAAAAACAGGGTTAAAATGAACTATGACGTTCAAGCAATTTTATTGCATTAATCCAGGGAGACTAGATATATAGTCTTCATGGCATGAATCGTTCAGTCATTTTATATTAAATTAGAGGGTGGAAATTGGAGATAGGGGTGAAAATGCTTCCCTTTCAGTTTTTTTAATTGTAGCTCGAAAACGAAGCAAAATTTTTATAGTTCATAGGAAAAATTATTTAGAGAATTGAATTTTCCATGGAAATAGTTTATTTAAAAAATGTAAAAGGGAAATTNTCGTCTTGATGAGTACAATATGGCTATGTATAGCCAGCCCACCTTTTTTGTTACACTCTGTATAGATGAATATAAAAATTATATTAAAAAAATAATATGAGAAATCTAAAATTTGCGATCACGCTTGGGAAAACGATCATATAATTCGATGAAATTCGGCTAAAATGTTGGAAAAAAAATAATACCGTTAGACAATTAAAAGAGACCGCGTTTATTTTGTTGAATGGAGAGAGATGTGTCAAATTATTCTATGAACTTGGATCCCTGCTGGCTACAGATTCTAAAAGATTTTTTGACATCAACTGCATAGAAACGCCCTCCCCCCAAAGTCAATCTCTGGATCCGTCCCTGTATAGAATAAACATCATTAGGCTTTTTTTTGCGAGTGAAGTCTTATGTTGCCTAGATAATGGCCCAGAATAATGGTATGTTGTAGTATGTAAAGTCTTTTTTCTGTTTTATGATGTGAAGTATGAGAGAGATTTCAGCTACCATATGACAACTAAGATCAAAAGATATACATATAACATATAAATAGTAACTAGAAGTTAGATATTCAATTCAATATTCAGTCGCGAAAAAAAGCCCATTATATGATTTGATCTCTAGACATGGAAACAGACAAAATAGGCTATTGATTATATTCATAAGAGTAACTAAATATTATGATTATATCCAAAAAAACAGGGTTAAAATGAACTATGACGTTCAAGCAATTTTATTGCATGAATCCAGGGAGACTAGATATATAGTCTTCATGGCATGAATCGTTCAGTCATTTTATATTATTAAATTAGAGGGTGGAAATTGGAGATAGGGGTGAAAATGCTTCCCTTTCAGTTTTTTTAATTTTAGCTCGAAATCGCAGCAAAATTTTGCTATAGTTCATAGGAAAAATTATTTAGAGAATTGAATTTTCCATGGAAATAGTTTATTTAAAAAATTTAAAAGGAAAATTTTATGCAAAAAAATAAACAATTTGAAAAAAGTAAAAAATTCGACTTTCTGATTTTTTCTACTTCTTTGCCTCTAGTTTTTTTTTTTTAGTAAAGATAGGTATAGGCATTGCTTCATAGAAAAAAAAGTAAAACTTCCTTCAAAACAAGAGGTTGTAAAGTATTATTGGATGAAAATTGATCGATATATGGCCGCTCAAACTTAGCCAATTTTTCGATTTTCGTCGCGTTTACCCTCATACGTTTTAATTCTCATTTTTTGCAAAAAAGGAAGGAAATAAGACGTTCAAGCATTTTCATCACGAATTGTTCGAAAGGTCATTAAAAAGGAAAAACAGCGAGGTGCTATTAACTTAGAGGGTTGAAATTGAAGATAGGGGAAAAATCACTTGCAGTTTTTTTAATATAGCAAAAAATAAGATTTTTTGATTTTTTTATTAAAATAATTTAATAAAAACTTGAGAATTTAAGTACAATAAAGTTTATTAATAATGTATATACAGTGTGTCCACGGATGGAGTTGACAAGAGGAGAAACTCTTTTGTTTTTGACTTTATCGAAAAATGTCACTCTTTCTGATTTAAATTACATACCCTTTTATCAATATTATTCCAGACCATCTCATCGGCAGAGACAGGCTCATCAGTTGCTCATCACAAAAAACTTATTAAAATGCCCATACCACTCACCAGACAATTTCATGCGACTTTTCCTTTTGTTGGATTATTTAAAATTTATGATGTGCAAAATAATAACAGTTCGTAATTTAGAAGATTTGTGTGGACAAATTTTTCAGAGGGTACAAGAAACAACACTGCAGATGACACATAACTGAGTTCTTGAAGTTCAATGATATGCATATTTAGCAACAAAGACGAAGTTTTTTGATTATCTCTTATAATTAGTTTTCAAATTGTTTTTGCATGTTTAATGTTTAGTAAAAATTCAATAAATAAACTTCTTCCTTAGTTTTAGTGTATCTCTTTCATTGTAAAAAGGATTATTATATTTTTGTACTTTTCTATATTTCTCTTAAATTTTATATATAAATATCATTAAAAATTATTTTTATTTAATTAAAATTATTTTTACTTAATTATTCCTTTTATTATATAATATATATATTTACAATTGGTTCAATTTTTCTCCAGACAGCAAGATTAATTCTTAAACTTCTTTTTTTCTTTTGCAGACAACTTCTTTGTTCTCTTTTCAATATGTTTCTGCAATTTATTCGTTTTCTTTAACTCTTCGTATTTTTCAATCAAACTTTCAAGTTTCTTCACAGCTAAAAACAAGCAAAACTAGTTATATCTGTTTGCACAATATCAACTACGTGTACTTACATTTCTTCTTAAATACAGGCTTTTCCCCTCTTTTAAGTTTTTCTCTCATCTCCATTTTCTCTTCATATTTCTTTTTGTTCTCTGCATCTCGCTTCCGCTGTTCTCTAATTTGGTTATTCTAAAAATAAATTAAATTATTTTATAGTCTAATAAATTTTTAAGAAACATACCATTCTTTGAATCAACAGTTTTATAGTTTTTTTCCTCTCTGGATCAGTACAAGATTTTAGTTCCTTCTCTAACTGCTTTATTTCTTTTTGGCGTATTTCATTTACAAATTTATAATTGGATTTAAATGTCTTATCGTCAAACTGTCCACAAAGAGGATCAAATCTTGGATCTCTAGAAACTGTTTTTTTGGGAAACGATGTAATACCACTGTTTAATTCCTTTCTAAAACATCTCACTTTCGAACTCATTTCCCGAGGTCTATTCTTATTGGCTCTCTTAAAATCGTTCTTTGACTTTTTCTTGGTTTCCCCAAATACAGTTTCGTCGTACAATTTGGAACCCATTTGTTCCTTCATCTTTAACAAATCCCCAAAACTAAGAGTTGACAACTTTTCACGAATTTGTAGCCTCTCTGTTTCTTTCATAACTGATTGATTTTCAGTTTCATTAGCACTACTGTCACTAGATATATCATTTTCAAATTCGAGTTCACCTGACATGTTGGGTCAGTAAAAAAAAAATGGTAAATCTTAAACAGTAAAAAAAATATGAATATGAATTTGTGAGGTTATAAATCAACTACAAAAAGTTAGTCAACTGTCAACAAACAGTTAAGTAGGTCTAATGTCCCGAAGTAAGTATGTATTATGGTTGTAGTTATAACACTACGCATATTTTTAAGGACTTTTTTACGACTTCACGATTAGAGTAAAGTTTATATGAAGAAATTAGTGTATTTATTAGTAAGTTTGCTAGTAATGTAAGCAGACACCACAAAGGGGGTGGTATCACTGAGACACAAATTGAATTCCTCCACTCTCATCTCTCGTCTATATTGAAAAATGACGTCACAAAATCCGTGGAAAAAAATTATCTAACCGAACCGGTCTCTTGTGCTGTGCTACTTCTTTAAAAAATACGTCGCATATTTCGCATTTTAGGAGCTGTGATTATTTTAAGAAATTGACTCATTTTATTTTTTATTAATTTTGAAAGTAAACCATTTTTTTTAATCAAAAAGCTGAGAAAGGTAACTACATTTTACATCTATAATAGGAGTAATTAATATTATAATATTAAAATTTTAAGGTGAAATTATTATAAATTTAACAAATTTATTGCCATATGATATTGTACCGAATTGTATACTGCTTTTGTATAATTTGAATGGCAATATGGATCAGTCACAAGATTGTAAACTTAATAACAGTGATCTGCCTTTGAATAGTTTCAATATTGTTTCGTCGCAGTGTTCAGCATCTTCCTTAGTCTCAGACGATCAGTCTTTTGTTGTCTTATGGAAAGATGGAGATAACAAATCATCCAAAGAAATTTACCCTGAATCTACAAGTAGTGAATTTATTGAAGTTCAATCGGCATTAAAAAAAGAATCATTGAAGTTAGAACATTCAAGTTTTGCAAACGAGATTAGGTTACAAGCTGAAAATGATTTGTCCGTTGATGGTCTAAGTAATCAGAATGAAAGAAAAAATATGGAGAGTGCCAAAATGGACCAATCATTACAGTTACTAAATATGGAACAGATTAAAAATGAAATTGTAAGTTTGTGTGTTCGAAAAGTTTAGTTTTTATCATTTCAGTATTTAAAATTTTATGTTTCTTTCCTTTAATTAGATACATATTAAAGAATTTTTAAAAAATATAGGATACATCAGATGTTATAAGTATACCAACTTTGACTAATGACCTCACTCCAGCAGAACTTGAAAAGAAAGTTTCTGAAATTGTTGAAGAAAATATTCGACTTAAAGGTAAAGACCTATATATTTTGTCTATACATGTGCAATTGAAAAAGTACTAACATATATTTATTTTTTATTAATGCATTTTTTAGACACAGTCCTCGGGAATAACAAGACCATGAAGATGCAGTATGAAAGAATTGTAAAATGGCAATCAGATGTGCAGAAGGTACATCAAACACATAAGGAAAAAATTATTGAAGCTAAAGAATTTATAGAAAGGGTATTATAAGACTTTTTTAGTTATGCACCTTTAATCTTGTAAAATTGTTTTCTTTTAGTTGAAAAAGGAAAATTCCAACATATCTCGTGAATTGGAGCAGTTGAAAGCAAGTAAGAAAACCCAAGAAGAGGAGGTAAATTCTTTAAAACAGGCGTTAATGGAAAAAGAACAGTTCTATCAAGAAAAATTGAGTCTCATAACTAAGAATATAAATGAGAAGAAGGAACTAAAAGAGACAGAATTAAACAAGAATCTGACTGTAGAAAATACAGAATATAAGGCTAAGTTAATTTGTGCCTATAGTAAAATTGAAGAATATAAAAAAGAAATTGACAGTCTACAAAGAGCCTTACACTCTATTAAAAGCGAATTTCAGGAGGTAATTTTTTTTATTCTCTTAATGTTTTTATTTTAAGGTAGTGCAACAGTTTTCCCATTTTTCCTATGTTAAATTTTAATCTAAAAAAAACAGCAAATTAAAAATCAAAGTGTATTACGTTGAACGGTTCGCTGCCATTGTCTAGTGAGGTTTTCTGTGCCCTGCTACCATTTTTATGGCTTAGAAATGAAAAGTTCACAACAAGCAACTTTTTATCTCTACATAATCTATGAAGTAATGTTCACAGAGAAAATGTGCCATTCACTTAAATAAGTGATAGTCTGACTCCTTGAATTTTTTTTGGCCGCTTTTGATGAACTATTAAGTGCACCGAAGGGATATTTCATTCATTTTATAATTCAAAATTATTCTATTTTTGGTGCAAATATTATAGAAATTCATTAGGGATAAAAACTCAAGTATTTTTACTATTCCAGATGTACTCGGGATCGCATACAGAGCAGTCCAAAAAATAAAAAAATTATCTAGCATACTTTACGATTATACTGAGTAAATAAGTCGTAATAAGTAATTAATATTTTTTCAGTCCGATTTTTTCTAAAGTTCTCATATCTTATTCGAACATATGAGTTGTTACCGGAGCGATCTAAAAAATATTTTGATACTACTGAAGACCTGCGCACAGAACACGTAAAATGTCCATATATTTTTTTAAGGCCAAACAACTTGCTACCAGTAGACAGCAAGAGATGGCCAGTATTCAAAACCATTTGGGAAATACTCAGGTTACGTTGAGCAAGGTAGTCTGCAGCAGAGCAGAGGCCTATGCTCTGATCGATAAATTGAATAAGGAGAGTCTTGAGTTGAAGACAAAATTGGAAAGGTCACAAGCTCAGGCAGAAGAAATATTTGCGCTGAAATCACAGGTTAACCTTAAACACATTATTTTCTTCATAAAGTCATTGCTTTTTTCGGTTACAGCTAGAACTGTACAAAACAGATTTTGATATAGAAAAAAGTGCCACAGCAGCCATTAAAATTGAGAATGAGAAACTTTCAGAAGACATTCAGAACTTGCAAAATAAAAACCAACAATTGCAGCAAAAAATTAAGTATATATGTGATAATAACTACATCGTACCTCGAACCCAAAATGAATCTACTTCCGCCAAACCACCTCCATCTCCTGATGATGTAAGTTTATAAAATTATAATTGAAATTTATGTAAATATGGTTACAAAGTAATTTGCTTAATATATTAATTTTTTGAAATGTAATACATGAAAAAATATGTTTCAGCAGTGTTTCCTCCAGTGACGCTATTATGTATTGTAAAGCCCTCATCTATCAAGAAAACCTAGTGCCATAAAAAACTTGTTACCTCTATATCTATTTTTTTAATCTGAAACTTTCAAATATCTCGAAATATAAGCACATTGAAATCTTAAATAGGAACCCCCATTTTTTATTGTAGACTCGGATTCTTTGGCTAAAACTATGTAGAATTTCCTTAGAACAATTTAATAATTAGCGTTAATGTATTTACTCCACGGAATGATTGAATTTTGATTATGGATATTTTTTTCGTTGAACGCATGTTTTAGAGATTTGAAGTTTCAGGTTAAAAAAATCCGATTTATATATATATATATTTTAATGTTGTGGTTTATAATGTTCATACATAACTTATGTTTTTATGTATTTTTATTTTATTAAATAAATATAACTAACAAATTGTAAGAAATATTATCCTGTTCTCAACAGCTTAGCTTCTTTTTTCTCTTGTAATTCTTTCTTCTGTTGTTCCACAATTGCTTTTCTTTCGATTAAAAATTGCTCGTATTCTTTTCCATCTAATTGTTTAACGACCTCTATTCCACACGATTTTGCTATACCGCATATCATCTGACATATTTCTTCTAAACTTTTTACTTCTAAAGGTGGATCCTCCTGTTTAATCTTTGCTATTTCGTATACGTGTTTCAAAGTTACTTTTCCAGCAATTTCATTACCTAAAATGTGATATATAAATCATGAGAATTAAAAACATTATATTATAACCTGCTTCCATTGCACCTCTTTGAATTCCTGCGGCTTGTTTAAGAAAATATGTAACGGGAGGTTTGTGAATTACCATCTCGTAACTTCTGTCGGGATTTACTTTTACTCTTGTAGGCAACGGAATTCCTTCTTTTATTTCTTTAGTTCTTTCATTGAAATCTTTACAAAAGGCTGCTATATTGATACTTCTCTGCAATTATTATTTTCATATTAATATAGAAATTTATAATAATAGTATGTGTCCTACCTGACCTAGCATGGGACCCAATGGAGGACCTGCAGCAGCCATTCCGGCAGGTATATTTGTTCTTAGTTTACCATGCTGAACTTTATCCACTACCTTTTTCAGGCTTTTTAACTTTGCTGCTGCTTTAGACATATTTTTTTACTATTCTTTTATAATATGTATTTATGTATATCATAAACCAAACATAATCTTAATCCAATTCTTCCTTGATTCCTAACCTAACCTCAAAACAAGAAAAAGGATGAATTTTGTATAAAAACGAGAATTCATTGTCGCCATCCAATTTTAAACAAAAATCCCTGCATGTTTTTTAAATTTCCCTGAATTGACAATATTTTTCCCTAGATTTATTTAGAAGGGTAGTTTATAAGGTTATAAGTGGAAAATTAAAATTTGTCAATTCAACTACAATTTACATTTAAATATATACATTCGAAATGAACATGTATTTTTGGTGGACATATATATAAAATCGTAAATGTCAATCAATTTAAGGAGTTCGCGCCGCTATTTTTGGCATTAAGCGTGGCCTCGATAATTTGTGAATTGTGACCGACGGGGAGTATAAGGAGTCGCCGTTGTAGCGCCAATGCACTGGTGAGTCTAATGACTTACGACTTACACGAGCACTTTTTAATATTGATTAAGAAATTAGTGAAAAATAAAAATTATGCCTTTACGTGACAGAATGTTTCACTTTTCTAACTTAGGGCCTTTCGATTTGGCAAATATAGTAGCTATTAGTAGCTAATAGCAACTTAGAGACTCTGAATTGATATTAGTTGTTAATAGGTACTATTTTTGAAATACGAAGCCCCCATGGAGTCTTCACTCCATGTATAAAATTCACACATACATAACTAGTGTTTTAAGACTTGTTGTCTTGTGTTTATCGTGCCACTGTCACTACTGCTAACTTCATTATTAAGGCACATTTGAACTATTTTTCATATTCATTCGATTGTTGTAATTCGAGAAAATGCAAATTTTAAATAATTTCAAATCTATTTGGTTAAAACTTTTTCTCATAATTTTATTTCTAAACGGAATTGAATCTAATGGAGATTTTGTAATAAATTTTAGCGCCGCGAAAAGTTTAATTTGTTTTCAGTGCATCTCTACAAACGTTGAAAAAGCACCATTATGTGGTGTTTCATTCTTCAAATTGACAACCCCGAAAGAAAAATTGAATTTAACCTTTCAGTGCCCTCCAAACAAGCAAGATTTTTGCTACACGCAAGTGGAAGTAGTCAGCGGTGTAGTTAAAACATCTAGAGGATGTTATGGAAATAAAGATAAATATCAGAGTAATATTAAAGTAGGGTGTTCTACTTCCAACGATAACAAGAAAATACTCTGTTTTTGTAAGGACCATCTGTGTAATAGTAGTAACAAAACTTTTGTACAATTTTCTTTTATAAGTTTACTTTTATTTATTTATTTAGTGTTATAATTTATCTAAATTCACAAAATAAATATTTTATTCCGTTATTATAATTTACAAATCATCCAAGTCATCAAATTCTTCGAGGTCTGCATCACTGGGCTTTTCCTCCACTGGTATATATTTGGGCATCTGCATAAAACAAGTCACAAAATAATCTCGCAAACACCAGGGACTGATCTTAAATAGAGTATGATAAAAAGCATAACGTAGGGGTTGACATTTGTATATCACTTTTGGATATTTATCTAAAAGCGTACACTCAAACACTCTGTACATTACATTATCCTCAATTTTAACTGGTTCTGATGGTGGTTTGATGCCTGACAAATAGATATTGTATCTCTTGAAATAATCGCTGTAAAAATTATGTTGCTCAGCTGTTAAATTATCGTGCATTTCTTGCACGTTTTGCAGTTGATTTGCCATGATGTTACTTTGCATTGTAAATGATCCTGGGATAAAAGTTACTACTTTTACACCATATTTTCCTAGCTCTACACGGATTCCATCACTCCAAGCTGTTAATGCCGATTTGGTAGCTCCATAAACGGCTAGGCCTGGAAGTGTTGCTTGAGAACAGTGACTTGTAACTGTTATAAGCCTCCCTAAAAAAATATTTATTTTAACGATAAAGACGCTTGTGACTGCCAATTACTTGAAAACGCAGATGAAGTTATCTGATCTTTCTTAATCCTGTAATTAAAATGTTGACTATAATTCACATAGTATTTACCTTTATACTGCCTTAATAATGGACAAAGTGCTTTTGTAAATTTTAAAGTTCCCATTAGATTAACATCAATTTGCTGTTGAATTAATCTATCAGTTAACCATTCGAATTCTCCAAAAACCATAACACCAGCATTATTGATTACAGCATGGAGTGCTATGAAGTATAAAATTAGTCATTAATTAATTTACTAATTTCGTAAATAGAAAAATACTTACAATAATCAGCATTTTGATCTAAATAATGTTCTAATGTTTCAACAGCAGCTTTTATGCTATAGGGATTCGTTATATCTAACTGAATCTGTATAATGTTGCTGCCATAGAGATTCCTTATTTGCTTAGATCCCTTCGATTCTAAACTTAGAAACCCTGCCACGACAGTGTATCCCATATTTGAGGCATGTTGAGCTATAGAAAATCCTAAGCCTGAGTCACAACCAGTAATCAATACCACTTTTTTCTTAGATGGTGTTAATTTTTCAGTTGTGCGAGATATGAAAACTAAACTTACTGTTGTAAGTGTTAACACTGATAGTGTTTTGAGGGGTTGATTTGAAATGATACCATGTTTGAGAAGCACTATCATTCCCAGGATTCCTGAACCGATTGCAGTATACAATTCGTTTACTATTTCAAAGGCTATGAATAGAGTTTTTGATAAAGATCCCATTTTTGACATTGAAATATATAGACTTATTATTTGATCTTTAATGTTTTTGGATTGTAATGGATGAAAAATGTTCACCAGAATTTAGCAGTCACAGTGACATCCATAACATTAACTCGGCAACATTTAAAATAATTAATTTATACTTAAAGAATTGTTTTAATATTTATAATATTTGTGTTCTCAAATATATCAGAGCTTTTATCATTTAATTCTTACTTATTTAGTTCATTTTATCAACTTTATTTTGTTTCATAACAAACGCGCCATTAATCGATTGACAGATGACCATTGAAAGCTAAATAAAGTTAAAAGTAGAAAAAATCAAATTCATTGACAATTTCAGATCAGCAATAACCATTTTTTATTTTTTGATATCTGTTAATTTCAATTTTCAGGCTATTCTTATAATTAGAGTAAATATTATTTATTATTTTAATAAATTGATCGGATTAGTTTGATAAAAATAGTATTATTTTTTAGATCGAGGGGGATTATCCCTCTTTATCCTGCCTCATCTCGTGTAGGCCTGGACAGCCTTCGTAGGTGGGCCCCATCCGTCGTCTACCCCGACCGCAAATGCGGCCGGTGTAGGCGCTTTGTGGGACCTCCTTTTGTCCTGGCTGGGCCCCGCCGGCTAGGGCCCTTTCTTCTGGCGCTCTTCTTGCTTCGCCGGCTCGTCTGTGTAAACCCCGGGGGTAGTGTCATATTTATGTGTGGTATGGTTGGGTAGGGTAGTGCGGCTATGCAGCCTGGGATGCGCTTTGCTAACATGGCCCTTAGGCTAGCGCGGGATCATAATAATGAATTTAACTTATAGTTATTTAAGACTATCTGAGATTAAATTTTTAACGTTAGCACAGTCCTAATATTACTTACACTCACAAAGGAACGCAGTTCGAATTTGACTCCAGCTACAGTTGATCTGTATCACAGTATACTAATATGTACTGTGATCTGTACCAGATCAGCAGGATCAGCTGTTAGATAATCGTGAATGTGACCGGTGATCCGCCAATCTGCACTAAATATGATGTAATTTTTTGAAATTATCTACTTTTTAGTGTTATTAAAGAAGAGTTTATAGACAATGGAGTAAAACATTTTATAAATCAGTAGTAATGCTCTTGATGTGGATGCACCGATTGTGAAGTTAAGTTATAAATAATTATAAAGAACATGTCTCAAATATTTGGATTATATGGTGAAATGTGTGCTACCCACCCATGGGAAGTTATAGTAGCTGTTGTAACATTAACAACATGTTTTCTAACAATGGACAGACCCCAGTCAACGATACCACTTAAAAAACCTGTAACTTGCCATAGCTGCATAGAAGAACACTTTAACGCTGCTGATGTTATTGTTATGACTATTATACGATGCCTAGCTATTCTCTACAGTTATCACCAGTTTAGAAACCTACAGAATTTAGGTTCCAAATACATTTTAGGTATTGCCGGTTTATTTGTTGTTTTCTCTAGTTTCGTTTTTACGTCGACTGTTTTAAATATTCTTCAAATAGAATTAGTAGATCTAAAGGATGCATTATTCTTTTTCCTGTTACTAATAGATCTGTCTAAGGCAGCAAAATTAGCACAATTTGCTCTGACGTCTTCAGAAAAAGGAGAAATCAGCAAAAACATAGCTAGAGGAGTGTCTGTTTTGGGTCCTACCATTACATTAGATACTATAGTTGAAACGTTGGTAATAGGTGTTGGAACCTTGTCAGGAGTGCATCGCCTGGAAATGTTATCTTACTTTGCATGCTTATCGGTAATTGTAAACTATATTATATTTATGACATTCTACCCTGCTTGTTTATCTTTAATGTTAGAACTGGGTAAGATCTCCAACTTTTATGGAGAACAACAGGCAGGAGTTATGCAAATGTTACTGGAGGATAATGAAAAATCTAATCCTGCCGTACAACGTGTGAAATTGATTATGTCCTTTGGCTTAATGGTTGTTCACATACATAGCCGTTGGACTTTTGCAAGTGATGGTTTAACTGAGGGTATTGATTTGGATGCAAATAAAGACTGTTCTGAGACCACTTCAATTTATGGTTATATCATGAAACAGTTCGCTTTGAGTGCTGATCACATAGTCATATTAATTTTGTTGATAACTCTAATGGTAAAGTTTATATTCTTTGAGAGTAAAGAACACTTACTAGAGCAGATTGAACAAGATGCCATGATAAAATTTAAAAAGAGTATACAAATCCACAAACGCAATAGAACAACGTCTTCTAATGTGGAGGTTCAGACAGAAGATTCTAGACTCTTTACATTTCAAGCAGTCGATACAGTGTTTGATAAAGTCTCAGATGTTTCTCGAAGTTTACAAGACTGTTTGCATATTTATCGAGCAGATGAAGCGGATGAATTATCTGATAGAGAGATCATCATGTTGGTAGATACGAAACATATTCCCGCATACAATTTAGAGAAAGTCGTAAAAAATCATGAACGTGGTGTTAATATCAGAAGGAAGATTATTGAAAATATGCTGAATAAGAAGAATGTTTTTATTAATCTGCCCTATCAAAATTACGATTATGGAAAAGTAATGGGAGCTTGTTGTGAGAATGTTATAGGTTATGTACCAATGCCTCTTGGGGTTGCTGGACCTTTACTACTCGACGATAAAAAGTTTTATATACCAATGGCTACTACTGAAGGTTGTTTGGTGGCTAGTACTAATAGAGGTAAGTAGTGTACATATTGTTTTCATTTGAATAGCATTGCCGTCAGTTTTATCCACAAGCTTCTGATTTCGGGATCATTATTTATATTTGGATTAATTAGAATTATGCTCATGGACAGAGTTTGTAGAATTTTCTTTTGCAAGAAATTCAACTATTTAATAAGTGTACATACATAGTGATGGAAAGTACCAATTTAGAAAAAGGGGAAAAATAATATATTTCAAATCATTATAAAATTGTATGCAGATCAACGGAGGCTCACATTTTAGCACTAATCCTAATGAGCAGCATTTGTTAAGTGTAGATGTATTTGAACGTATGTAATTTTTTTTTTTAGGTTGTCGGGCAATTGAGAAGAGTGGAATAAAAAGTAGATTAGTAGCTGATGGCATGACACGAGGCCCCGTTGTTCGTTTTTCTTCCATCGTCAAAGCTACTGAGGCCAAACTGTGGATATCGGATCCCTCTAATTTCATCGAAATCAAAGAAAGCTTTAACTCAACTAGTAGATTTGCGAAATTGCAGAAGATAACTGTGCACATAGCAGGCCGATATTTGTTCATTAGATTTGTTGCTGAAACGGGAGATGCTATGGGCATGAACATGATATCAAAAGGAACTGAAAAGGCACTAAGGAATATACAGGGGAAATTTCCTGAAATGGAGATACTCAGTTTAAGCGGAAATGTTTGCACTGATAAGAAACCGTCAGCAGTCAATTGGATTGAAGGAAGAGGAAAGTCTGTTGTTTGCGAGTGCATCGTTTCTGCAGATGTAGTTTCATCTGTTTTAAAAACTACCACACACGCTTTAGTAGATTTGAATATTTCGAAGAACATGATTGGCTCTGCTATGGCAGGAAGTATAGGTAAGTAATTATTTATTTTCAACACTTCATTGTTTTTTCAGCTATAATGTGAAAAATTTACACTACATATATCACTAAAAAGTATAAAAGGTTTTTAATCTTTTTTCAAAAAAATGCACTGTTTCTATTTGTGCTTATATATTTGTGAAATATTCAAAATCAAAAAATTTATTTCTATCATGCACGCTCGCTATGGGACCTATAGCGTAGAAAATATCATCACGCCTTTGTACTATCTGGCACTTTCCGTGCATATAACCCCCTATGCTATAGATCCCATAACGACTCACACTTGTGATAGAAAATAGTATGTGCAACTCGTTCGGAAAAGTTGCCATAACGCCACTTGGGCGCTTTCCGTCAACTGCGCTCGCTTGGTGCTATTGGCAACTTTTCCTCACTCGTTACACAATGTACTGTAGTAGTGGACAGCGGATATTTTATATTATTCAGGGTGTTTAATAAATGACAGTCAATCTCTCAAATTACTTTTTTTGAAGTCCCACTTAACCACTTGGCAGTACACTGAATGTCTTGATTTCAGCGATGTTAGAAGATTATTGATGATATCGCTACCGCCATCTCTTTAAGGGCAGTCTTATTTAAATAATTTTGAAAGGTAACAACAAAATGTTATACATACAGTAATAATACTATATACAGGCTGTTAAAAATTCCCTTCTCATTACGGGACTCTCAGAAACGGTAAGAGATACGAAGTAGCTTAAATGGGGGCAAAGTTGCATAATCAGGGGACCAACATTATGCCTCTAAAAAATCAAAGTTAACACGATTAGTTTTCGAAATATTTGAGAAAAACTGAAATTTTGCAAATCCGTTTTTGTTTCATTTCAGTCTTGTTTGACATGATATTGAAAAAAGAAAAACATTTTCTCATGGCAACTTTTTGCCCTCTATCAAATAGTATAATCAATTTTTATATGTAACGTTTCGTCTCTCCAGGACCATCATCAACTTCATTTTTTTAAATACGACCCAGGAAATTTTATTACATTTTTTGCAAGCCTTCATGATGTTTCAGCACGAACCAGATTCTAACTTTTATCTCGAAAAATTCATCTTCAATGTATTCGTACCAAATTTATCTAAATTTTTTATTTAGATTTCTGTCTATTGAATATTGAATTATCATACATTTTAAGTGTCGTTAGATCCTGTGAAATCCATCTAGTTATTTAAAACTATTACCATCACACATTGCAATAAAACATTATTAGAGTTTTAATCTTCATCGCCAGGTCATACATAATTCGATAGATTGTTGCGTCAAGATTAAAATATTACAATTTTAATTTCATTATGACAAATTAATTTTTAAAAATGTATATGAACAACCAAAACTCCAAATGAATATTATACTTTAAAAAATTACAGTAAATGTTGAAAATGAAGAGGAGCATAATATGATCAGGATTTATTATACCTGTAACCACAACTGTGAAAGAGCATGTCAGATGTATTTGTATGAATATCCTGAAAAAAAATTAGATAGAAATTTGTTTGGATTTTGAGCACTCGATAAACCTAACTAACTAACCCAAGTAACTATGAGCACGGGATTAAAACTCTAATAACGTTTTATTGTAACGTGTGGTGGTAATAGTTTAAATAACTAGGTGGATTTCACAAGGTCTAACAACACTTAGAGTATACGATAATTCAATAAACATAGAAATCAAAAAAAAAAAATAGATAAATATGGAACGAATACATTGAAGATTAATTTTTCGAGACAAAACGTCTAAACCTGGTTCGGGCTGAGACAGTACACTACTGGGGGTACTGAAAGCTTGCAAAATATGTAATAAAATTTTCAGGGTTGTATTTAATAACATGAAATTGATGATGGTCCTGGAGAGACAAAACGTTACATATAAAAATTGATTATGCCATTCGATAGAGGGCAAAAAGTTGTCATGAGAAAGTGTTCTTCTTTTTTCAATATTAACACAAACAAGACTCAAATGAAACAAAAACGGATTTTCAAAATTTCGTTTTTTTCAAATATTTCGAAAACTAATAGAGGCATTATGCAACTTTGCCCCCATTTAAGCTACTTCATATCTCTTACCGTTCCTGAGATCCCTGTAGTGAGAAGCGAATTTTTGCACAATAACATGAGCAAAATGTTAATGTGTCTTTTAAATTGGATAAATACATCATCCTGATTTTTTATAGAAATCTTGCTTTTTTGTCAAAATTGTTTCTAAAAGTTGGCGACTCCAAGGCTACATAATTTTTTTTCCTAACTCCTCTTCCAGACTTATTAACTGTTGAAGTTGGGTGTTGTCAAATTAATATTCATCATAACTTTTTTATTTTTCATTACATTTATATAATTTTTGAGTAAACTACATGTGAAACTATTTTTACTTCATTTGAAACTATTTAGGCTGATGCTTTCGACTTACTGACGGCTACTTCTGAGCAAAAAAGAAATATATTGACCTACCCTTTTAAATTCTCATTGGTCGTTTTTAAGATTTTCAGACTTTATTCATAAATTGAACAATTTTCAAGATAAACGGGCTTAGCTATAAAGATTCTATTGATTCATGACATGTCTTAAAATTGGTACAAATAAATATCTGAAGTCATGACAAGGTTAATAAACTATCGGGGGACATTTTAAAACCACTTTGTATAATTACCTACAGATATTAATACAAAACAATGAAATGTTTTATTTTTTGTTTTCTCATTTTAATAAATTAGTAACTTTGGTTTGGCAGATATATCGGGGAGTCCAACATGTAATTCACGTTTCACGTAATTCATGGCCATTCACGTTATTCTGCAAACCAGTAACGAAATATAAGATAAAAATATTTAAAAAATGTTACATCGTTTATCAATATAATTTTTTCAGGGGGTTTTAACGCTCATGCCTCTAACATCGTAACGGCCATTTTCATCGCCACTGGCCAAGACGCGGCACAGAACGTCTCGAGTAGCAACTGCATAACCATCATGGAACCATGGGGTGAGAAGGGCGAGGACCTGTACGTGTCTTGTACGATGCCCTCGATAGAAATAGGAACTGTAGGAGGGGGTACTATTTTGCCCGCCCAGTCGTCCTGTCTAGAAATGCTCGGGGTTAAGGGTTCACACGAAAGCAGCCCCGGAAGCAATGCCAAGCAGTTGGCGAGGGTAGTTTGTGGGTCTGTTTTGGCGGGTGAATTATCTCTTATGGCGGCGTTGGTCAGTGGCCATTTGGTAAGAAGCCACTTGAGATATAACAGGTCGTATTCGAGCAAAGACGGTCTAGGTTTGAGTTGTGATTTAGGTAAATCGTGTGATAGTTAGTCATTTTTTTAAATTTTAATGCTTGTAGGCATCTCAATTTGTTTATATATTTTTTTCGATCTATTTATTGCGGTATTTTGACTTTTTGTAAATATACTTTTACTGCCATGTTGTATATATTTTCTTTTAGTGAAATTATTTATTTGTTGCCATTCCGTGGTACATTAAAATAAAGAAATATGTAGATCGTTTAGGGATTTATTTATTTTTATATTCCAGTGTTAAAATAGTAGGCAGTTCCATTCATATGGTCCCAAATATTGTTAAATATAAATCGACAAATAGATATGTCCATTTTGGTTGAATTATTCTTACAAACTTTCACTAGTCCTGGTATATCCGAATATCCAGCAGGTAGGTAGGTGCTTTTTTATTTATACTGGAAACGAGTACTTAGTTTTTTTAATGTTTGTTAAAGAACTGTTCATTTCACTGATAAATCTGTGTTTTGTGCTTGAATTTTCTGTTCATGGTACAATATTCTTGATTTATTAAATTTGGTTGTTTACGATTACTCTGATTATCAGATTGGTCAGCAACAACTACACACAATTCCATTTTTAACACTTATTGTAATAACTAAAATGTGAAAATAAAAATACGTCTCCCTCTTGTACACTTATGACAAGCACTAGTACATCAGCTAGAAACTGACACATACTCAAACAAGGAGTCAAACCGTGCAGTCTCGGTTGTCTCTCTTTTTGTACACATTAATAGAAATAGGCATTTTTAACAGCAAAACTCCACTGCTTATTATTTTCTCACTGGAGTTTATTGCAATTTCTTGTATGTATGTGTAGAATTTAAGTTACGTGATTCATATAATGCATGGCATCAGTGATTGACAAATTTGTAGGTACCGTAGGATAGGGTCGTTTCCAATTTTTTAAATTATTTTGTAAAGATTTGTTTTAAATATGTAATACGCCCTGCACCACTTTTTGATTTTCAGTCTTTTATGCAAAAAAAAGAAGTACAAAATATGTGACGATGTAGATTGTTAAAGTCTACACATTAGAGCACTTCTATAGTCGATTCCAGCTACGATTCGTCATTAGAATTGTATTGACTTTCATTGTGACTAAATTTAGTGTACTGCAAATTTAAATATAAGCAATTAGCTAATACCGCCATTATCTCGGTACTAAGAAGAAGACACCACAGAATTTAATGAAAAATTCCCGTTTCCATTTATTTTATACAAAATTTTCTACTGAAATTCACCCAAGGAAACGACCTTATTAAAAAATATGTCGGAATCCATCGATAATGCTGTTCCCGCGTAGAATGATGATTATAAAAAAGTAATCGATGTTTTTTTTTTCAATATTGTGAAAACTATGTCATAACTGGTACGAATCTTCATATATCTGATAAATTTAAAAATAGATGTTACAATATGTTACTGAGTTATAGTCTTGCAGAAGATTCTCAGACATAAACTTTCTATGTGTTAAGTGTGTCAAATGCAGTACATCAAAAATGAAGGTGCATATTCTTCGTGTAATTAAAAAATGTTTTCTTAAACATTTACTTTTCAAACAAGATGCTAATATTTTTTGTTTCTTTAAATATCAATAAAAAAATGGTGTTAAAGTGAAAATTTGTACAAGGCGTGAATAAATTGGTGTTAAATGCAAAAAAAAATCAAATTCAATTTAAACTAGTGGTGTAGATTAGGCATTGTCATAACTTAAATGCCATTGCTACGCTGCTTACATTTTTTTAAATTATGACGGAGAAAATATTTTTGAAACGCAAATCTTATTTTGAACTAATATTATTTAATTCTTTTTTAAAACTTCTGTTATCGGTCGGTACAAATTAATGATTTGCAATGTTAAATGTTAACACATTTTGATAAATTTAGAATATATTTAAATCATTTTGTAAAAGGTGTTGAAAATGATTTCGCTATACCTTTCATATTTTTCATATATTCTGTCACCTGGCAAAAAAAAAATCATAGAAATAATCCCAGATTGATGTTTTTGTGGCATTAACAATTTCTGGGCTGGTTCTTACATGTCTGTTCAGACTTTGACATTTCTTAAGCTCTGAAACGGTGGTATCTCCAAATGTCAAGAAATCGCAACCGACGATGTGGAACCTTTTAAGCGAAACATTGCCGCAAATTTGCTATTTGAATTTTTTTTTGTTTGGATGACAAAATACCCAAAAATAAACCAAGAAAAAATAAACGGATGTTCTTTAATTTAGACAAGCAAAAACCCCCCTTCATTTTTGACATGTAGTTCTAAATGTTACCCCCAATACAATATAAAAATTGTATAACTTTATTGCAGGCTCGCACAATGTGGATAGTTTGTATTTAATGTACCTTTTAAATTGAAGTTGATTAAGTTTCTAAAAGTATATCAATATATGCTTTCATCATAAACAATAGGCAACTTGCATGAAAATTTAATTTCTTTTTGAACAGCATAAATTTTTATTTTATAACTGACAACAGTGGTAAAAAAATTAATTTCTTTAATGCTAGATATATATTAATTATAGACGTTTAGAATTTCGTGAAAATTTACTCTTTCATGTGACCAAGAACGCATTGTGGTTATTTGGTGCAACTGAGAATGCAACTTGCTTCTCAGCCGACTGGTGGACAATTTTCATGCCAACGAGATAGAACTTAATCTAAAGAAACCTGCATGCTTCGAAGTAGTTAATTTGGCTGTCTTCACGCTCTCGTTTCTTACTAACCTCATGCTGTCGGGTTGTTTTTTTCTGTCATTCATCTTCTCGATTTTCCATCGCACTAAAAAACTTCACAAACTAGCATGATAGCAAACCGATTTAAAATTATTTTCCAAACCCAACTTTAAATAATAATTATTGATTAATAATCTCTAGGTAATTTTTAATATTTTCATAACATGATTATACAGGGTGATTCAGAACTTATCCAAAAAAAAAATTTTGAGTGTTCTGGGGACTCTTACAAATACAATTTTGTAACACGAAAATCAAAAAGGGCAATTCGAAAATGATTTAAAAATACATTTCCGCATGGCACTGGAAACTGGTCCATGGTAAAACCTGATCTTATGTAAGGCAAAGCATGCAGTCAGCAACCGGCACAGTGGCAAAGTGTAATAAACAATGAACGGACAAAAGATTGAAAGAATTTCCCAAAGAAAGAATAAAATTTGATAACACCTATTTTATATCAGCAGATTCAACTGCTTTTGCCGATATTGTTATTATTAATTAGGTTATAAAATTAATTTGTGGTTTTAATTAATAAAATAATTTGACATACTTGATGTTATAGTCTTTCCGAAGTCAGTTAAACATGTAAAAAAACACCTGGCAATAAAATTTTTTGAGTTTCATAGGCATCCCTAAAAAAGTTTTCTGATAAAGGTAAAAAATTTATAATTTGTATATAATGTGTAGAAAATTTCTATTATATGTTCATTTGGCCAACAACATATTTTAATTATTTATGCCCTCAAACAGTTTTATTATATTGTTGGTAAATTTTCTTTTGTTCCGTTTTAAAAGGTCTCCAAAATGCCATGTAATAATATTATTTCTCCCTTTTACAATTGTAATATCAATGATTAATAAAAGGTGCCTATAATAATTTAAAATTACCTGAATCACACCAAATTCCGCATTGCTGCACTGCACTGCTGGGCAATTTGTCGACCACTTGTCAACGGCTGAAATTTATTGCCCAGTGGCCCAATGCAACTGTATTTGTATTTCGTTTGCCCACACTCGCATTCTTCAACTGGGCGTATACATTTCTACCACCTCCACGTTTAGTTCGACCAAGTTTTTCAAATATTTTAATGGCGAATTGCTGCGTCAGCGACCGAACCTGGTACATACTGTCATCATCTTGGTTCTTCAACTGATATCGGAAAGACTATACAACTAATCAAAATTTTGTCCACCAACGTGTAAACACATTTCGACCTGTCTTACAAAGTTTCTACGAACTAACACAAACGTTGTCTTGCTTCACCATAAATTAAAACGATATCCATCAACTCCGAGTTCTTATAGACATAAGCCATTTTGGACACTTGAAAAACTAATGTAAACACTATCACAAAAACGTTAATACTAAAATCTGATTTCAATATTTGGAATCGGCTGGGGCGAAGTAGAAAGAGTGCATCGCACACAGCACGAATGACGCTACAGTAGCCCAGCGATGTAAGGGTTAAAAATACTACTTCAATAACTTTTTTCTTGGAAACTAAGGAGAAATATATGCAAGTTGTCCATTATGTATGTTACTTTTTGCATCAGCAGTTTTCTTGAAATGTATTCTAAGAATGACTTTTAAGTATTACCCGGTGTTGTAGCCTATACTGTACTATTTTTTTTTAAATAAATTATGTTAAAAACATCTCGTTTTTTAATTCTGAAAAAAATTCCCCGTTTTGAATGTACAATACATTTAATTTCTGTGTATAAATTATTTATAAATCCACATTCCTTTTGTTTAACTTTAAATCAGCCACCCTTTTGGGAATCATAGACGGCCTAGTACCAATTTTCTTTTTCTTAGACTGTGGTGCTCTTGCCTTATCGTTTTTCTCTTTCTTGTCTTCAATGGTAGTGTTTACGCACGAGTTAACTTTCCCCCCTGGATCTATAAATTCCAAGGGAGGATCTTGGTTTATTAAATTGGACACCTCCCAAGAAGTGAAGAACTTGTAACTTCTTTTTGGAATATTACTTAGCACAGTTTGTATTTCCTCATTGTTAACTTTGCTTCTTAAAATGATTTCATCGATTTTCTTAAATATATCCGAGACGTTTGTGTTTTTAAAATTCATTAAAGCGGAAGGATCCCCTAGCTTCACCTTTTTTATATCTCGAGTTCTGGGGCTTGGAGAAGCGCATCGCTTGGAAGTCGGCACGAGTTTAGTTACTGTAAATGTTGGTTGTCTTTGTGTTGGGATTAGCGGGCGATTGTTCGTAACTGCGTAGTCTATCAATTTACGTGGATATTTGTTTTCATTTAACGTTACACGTTCGCGATGCATGTTGTAATTAAAAGGAATGCAACGATTACGAAGAGGTCTTCTATACAAATTGTCCGTCGCATATATTTGCGGAGAACGAACATTTATATAATCACGTAACGAAGTATTTTCTCGATTAAGCACATTAAGATTTAAGCTGCTAGTATTTGTCTCGCAGTTAACCTTGTTCTCATAAGGTTTATTCGTGACATCTTCAAAAATGATTTCTTCTAAACGCGTCTGATTCAGTTTGGAGCACATATTTTTCTGTTCTGACTTGCATATGTCGTTTATTTCAGTCTGTGCGACATTCGAAGGATAAGTGAATTCGTTTAAAAATATACTGGAACTATCATTAGGTTCTTTGTCCTTTGCTAGAATTGCGTCACAAACAGCGTCTAACATTATCCTCGATTTAAGATCCATTTTTATATCGGTCTCAATTTTTTTTAAATTCTCTAGCTCCTTATCAACGCTTAGAGGGTTAAATAGTGTGGATGGTCCCGTATCCACATCGTGGAGTTTTAGAGGAGGGATGTAACTCTTCCCAGACACAGAGTTGGACAACTCATGGCTCATTCTCGAATGAGAAAACTGATCCCAAATATCAGACTTCGTGGCGTGTATCCAGGAGTAGCTTTGCGATGGTATTCCAAATTTGGTGATGGGTTTATTGTGATACAGCATAGTGTCTATTGGCATTCCCGTCATATACAGAGGTTCAAATCTTTGAGTAAGATGGTGTGGATGTTTAGTCGGTTTCTTGGCAGGCTGGTTGGTTGTGTAATTTGTGACGGGTGGTTTTCCAGAATAAGATGGTTGAGCAGGGCTACGTCTAGGCGCAGACTCACGCTCAACGTATGTCTCTGGTTTTTTATCCATTTTTCCTTCAACCTTTCCAATACTACTGCAGGAGCAACATGCACAACATGATGGTTGGTTTTGCTTACATCTACAGCAACAAACCACGCAGATGCGCTTTCGTCTGTGTCTTTTCTCCCTTCTTTTTTCAGGACATTCCTCTGTTTGAGTGGCTATTATTTTGCTCTCTGGTTGGTTGTCCTGCGTGTACTTTTCATCCGTGTTTTTTTTTGTAGATGATAGCTCTTTGGGAGGGCAACAGGAACAACAAGTTATCTGAAAAGTATTTAATGTTGAATCGGCAAACGTGATTTTTTTTTGTACATACGTTTATGCATTCTACACTTTCGTCCGTGGATGATCTGGAAAGATAAATTCTTGTCTTAAATAATCTGAACAATACATATGTAACTTTTTATACAATGGCAAATGGAAATTAAAGTTGATGTCAAATATACAGGGTCCACCACTTAAAACATATTTCTTACTGNCAATACATATGTAACTTTTTATACAATGGCAAATGGAAATTAAAGTTGATGTCAAATATACAGGGTCCGCCACTTAAAACATATTTCTTACTGGAAAGCCCATCATCCGTGCTATTTTTCTTAAAATATGTTGGTATTTCAGACCGATGGAAATAACTCATTTAGTGGGGAAAAAAAAAGAAAATTGTTAACTGAACTTTTATAAGTGAAAATGGTAAAGGAAATAATAATAATTAATATAATTAATATAATTATAATAAATGAAAAAATAAATAAATGTGTGAGCAGGGGTGGCGGAGGGTTGATTTGGGTGGTTGAAAAGTTGTGAAAAATTGTATCATTGGGACTTCTGGCGAAAGTTGATGTCAAACAAAAAAGTATCCAACATAACAGTTGTAGATTATGCAAAAATCTACAACTTTTGTAGAGGTCACTTTATAAGATAACCTCAAAATTTCCGAGAAAAATGCGAAAAACAAGTTTTTTCAGATTTTTCGTTTTTTATTTCTCATTTCTGCAAAAATAACTTAATTTTGACGAAACTTGGTGAAAGTATACTTTTCTGTGTCTTCTATAACCACAAATTTTTTTAGATAAAAAAATCAAGAAGTTTCCCAGATATTCATTTTTTTCGGTTTGAAACGCTTTTTTTTCAAAGGAAAATTCTACTTAGGAAAATCATCGTACAGAGTTCTGCCAGTGATAATTTTTTTCGTTTTGACGTATACTTTTTGGTGAAATAAAAAAATCTGTAATCACAGTTCAAAAACATGCTCAAAAATGCAAAAATAATTAAAAAATGACGCAACAATGCATTTTTCAGTAATTGTTGATAATTTGTTGAAATTAAATTCAAAAACTGATTACACCATTCAATTCTACGGAGAAAAATACGAAAAAACCTGTGTCTCATTGTTTGACCAAAAACTTTATTGTATAGTATTGCTATAAACATCGAAGTCGAATTACAAATGCACAAATGATAAACTATCTCTGGATGGTTTGAGAATATGCAATTTATTTTAAAATCCGTATTCAAATAAAGCCAGTAAAAAAAATAAAACGATTTTGCAAAATTTTGGGTTTTCGCGTCAACAGTAGACTTTGCAGTTAATACTTTGTACAACTTTCGCCAGAAATCCCAATGGTACAATTTTTCACAACTTTTCAACCCCCCAAATCAACCCTCCGCCACCCCTGCTCACACATTTATTTTTTTTAGGTTTATTATAAGCCCTTTTACCATTTCCACATATAAAAGTCAAGATAACAATTTTTTTTCCCCAAGTATAATTTGATTGGACTATTTATATTTTTTACAGGTTTATATTCAAAAGCGGATCTTGTATTTGACACTAAAAACTAAAACTAGCTGACAACAAATTGAAAAATTAACACAAAGCTGTAGGCCACATTGCATATAGAGCCTTCATAAATGATTACACGCCACGTGACCAGTAATATTGTTCAGAACCGTAAGATTACATTAACACACAATGTTCTATTTCTTCGGCTGTGATTAATGTAATTTTTCACAAAATTCTATTCAACCAATCAGCAATTGCATTATTTCCAGTGTAGACTTAATAGTTTGTCATTGTTCATTGGAAACAAATCATTAATATTGGTGACGCGAAGATTTAGGTAATTTTGGTTTTACCACTACCAATCGTGCATTGTTGGGTTGCATAAGGCTCTATACACATAGTTTCAAATTAACAAGTCAAATGGCATACAAACCTGTCCTTATACCTACAACAACGGCAGCAATATTCTTCAGAACTAGTGCTCCATTCTTTACTCTCCCGTTTTTTCTTTTTTGGCACATCTGGAACAGCGTAAACTTCTTTCTGAACCTCCTTTGTTATTAGTGCCTCTATTTCTCTTTCAACAATTGAATCACTCCTCTGGTTACCAGCATACTTATCTGAAAATATTTTATCCTGAATATCTTGTATTTTCCTATTGTCATCTTGCGTTAAACAGTTCGCAGGAGACTTTTTTGTATTTTCTATTATGCTTTGTGATGGAGTGTTGTATCTCTCTTGGAGTTTTTTATCTTTTTTCTTCTTAAAGCACAGGCTTTGGCACAGGTGTTTTACAGGTTTCTTTTCCGGTTTTTTTGTCTCTAGTAACCTAGAGAATTTAAAAGCATGAGCTTTGTTAATTTATCAAACTCTTTAAAATTGATAATAATGATACACAAATGTCCTTATTGCAAGGAAAACTTACTTATGTGCTACAGATTTTTGCATGGGAGCTTCTTCTATTACTTCCTTCTTCTTAACCCAGTTCCAACCCCACCATTTGCAAAAATGCAATTCCCACGCATTGTCGTTACCCGGGGGAGGTGGCGGTTCCAAATTTTGAATAAGTTTTCTGTAGTCTTCGTCTTGCTGCCAGGGTTGGGTTGTCATGAACATTTTGTCAGCGAAATTTCACAACATTATGGTAAATTTATTGCGAACATTGGGAATGACACAAACATTAGTTATAAATGACGCGTACTAAAATTTTTATTTTGATTCAGTTTCATAAAGATGTATAAAATTACTTATCTGACAAACTGACACAATTGACATTCACATAAAATACAATTTAGAGCTAGTAGTTGAAGGTAGGAAAATTTCATTATGGAACTAGGCACAGACTACTACCTACTCGTTAGGATAAAATAAAACTACTTACAGTAAGATTTATATTGTATTTGAAATGTACGAATTAGACTGAAAATAAAATAAACCTTTAAAATAAAGATATAGATTTAATTCATATATTACCTATAATTATTTTACAAATTCTGTACA
This sequence comes from Anoplophora glabripennis, assembly GCF_000390285.2. NCBI lineage: Eukaryota > Metazoa > Arthropoda > Insecta > Coleoptera > Cerambycidae > Anoplophora > Anoplophora glabripennis. Next base: position 56,971 of record NW_019416496.1, on the reverse strand, counting down.
TAATAAAAATTTAAAACCGTAAGATTAATCTGTATATAGTTAAAATTTTTTACTTAAATATTATCGTGTACATTAACAAATTGATTATTACCTATGTCAAAGTTTGGATCGTTTTCTGTGGAATATCTACCAAGTTTGGACATTATAAATAGAAAGAAGATTACCCCGAATATCATAAGAGTTACAAGCATGCAGTATCTTCTATAAATTGATGGTTTACCACGTTTTCCTTTTAGAGGACCAGTAATTCTACAAACATTTAAAATTATTTAATGAGTCTTCAACACTTTAGGGCAATCAAAAATAAGAAATATCCGACATGAAAAAACATTTATTAAAGTAGTATAAAGACAAAAAGTGAGAACGGTTGAATAAAAAAAAAGAGACTTCATAGATATAAATAAAGTTTTTATTAAAAATATGTGCTCAATTTAATTTAAACCAACCTAACCCAATTTAACCTAAGCTAACCTTACTCAAAACTCAACACGACAAAACGGAATATGATGGAAACCAATATAAAAGAGGAAGACAAATATTGAGCAATAAAAAATTAACGATAACTAGCAGCCTCGCCCTAACAACAAATAATAATCAAGAGGTACTCACTTCCACCAGTTGCCAATAATCTCAAACACAGATCTTCTCTTGTATTTATCCTCGTCGTGATCAAAACCTACAGTTTTCACGTCTCTGATGTCCTGGAATATTCTCCGATTAGAAGAAGCCTGGTAGCTGTCTGTCCTGTTAAATGCTCCATGACCATCCACGGTGACAACGGAATGTGATGGACTGGGTGACATTCTTGGCGTTGAAATATTGTTTACTACAGCCTTGACTTCTCTCTCTTCAGATAACTACACACAATTATATCAGTCACAATACTGTCTTCTTTGCACATATCGTACTTACTAATGGTAATCCGAGACCAGCCCTTGCCCAATTAACACCAGCAAGTTTTTCTTTCAAAACGTCTGCCACGGGGCTTATTAAATTAGACGGAGGAAATAGCGGGCTCTTGCAAGAAGGGCAGGTATATCCTCTGGGGGCCGTGGTTGCTGGTAATTGCCTTGAAAAATGATCCAAGCAAGACCAATGGAAAACATCTAAAATTATCATTTTCAGCAAGCAAAATAACATCGGTGTGTGTTATTCTTACGGTAACAGGTTAAACGTATACTGTCGTCAACATTTAATTCCTTATTGCACAGTTCACAAATAGAGTTAAAATCGCTGTCTTGTAACCATTGCAAATATGACTGTACAACACACTAAAAAAGGAATATTTACAGCATTTATGACAATTATTCACTTTACTGTTTACTTACAATGGGATGATTTGTTACCATACAATTTTCACAAACACAAACTCGATGTTCGAAACAAAACTGATTAGTTACTCTTCGTTTAGGGCACTTACACAACCCCATGTTTACCAAATCGTTACAATTTAAGGAAAGGCCTGATTATTGTTATAATAAATTTATTTTATATGTATGATAAACATTAAACAGCTTCAGCTTACGGCGGCCACGTATTTGACAGTTGGAGGTTAACCCAGATTGGTGTTTGGTTAACAGAAAGTTAACCAATCAAATCTTCCAATCACTCAAATCAAATTTGAAGTTAATCCATTCCAGTGAAGTGATAACATTGATAATAGATTGACAGTAGTCTGTGGTATTGTGGTCAATGAATCAAATTAAAAATTTATAAAGGCGGCCCCTAAGGGAGATACAGCCCCTTGAAGGGTTAACTCGGGAAACAGTTTTTATTGCATAATCTCAAAACGGTTTAATATTAAATCACGAAATTTTCGGGTTGTAGTGTAGGTATTACCACATATGTATTACTATTTATATGCTTAATAGGGAGTTTTTGCATATCGGTTTTAAGAATATCGTAAATGATAGTCACGTGAGGGGGCATTGCGCATGTGCGACAGTTACCGTTGGCGTTTATCATTACGGTCAGGGTTGCCGTTTTGCCAGTAATTACTGGCATTTGCCAGGAATAAAGAGTCCTGCCAGTAAATTTGCCAGGATTGACTTAACGTCAGAAATTTGCCAGGGGAGCAACATTTTCAGGGATGTCGATTTGCAAATAACTCCCAACATTTGCATTATTGCATTTGTTATTAAAAGATCATAAAAGCATCACAGAGCACAGAGATTACTTTAATCAGTTTTAAGAATTTCGATTCAGTAGTCTGTGGTATTGTGGTCAATGAATCAAATTAAAAATTTATAAAGGCGGCCCCTAAGGAAGATACAGCCCCTTGAAGGGTTAACTCGGGAGACAGTTTTTATTGCATAATCTCAAAACGGTTTAATATTAAATCACGAAATTTTCGGGTTGTAGTGTAGGTATTACTATTTATATGCTTAATAGGGAGTTTTTGCATATCGGTTTTAAGAATACCGTAAATGATAAAGTCACGTGAGGGGGCATTGCGCATGTGCGACAGTTACCGTTGGCGTTTATCGTTACGGTATTCCGATATCCAACCCAGATTACGGTATTAGTTTACCGTGCATTTAAGATAGTAATTTTGTGTACGATTAATAATCCATCCATTTTTCTTTAATTTGCCGACTGCCTTTTACCGCAAAAGTGTCAAATGAAAGCATAACCGTCAGAATTGAGGTTAGGACACGCTTTACCATTGCGGATAAACGACACGATATGCAAAAACTGGAAACATTCAGTACACGCTATTTGTCAATACGGTATTCAGTCACACGTGTTTTTAAAGTTTATCGTATTCGTAAATATCTTATGCAAAAACTCCCAATCAATCGGTACAAACTCTAGTAAGGTTTTCGTCATATTTCGACATGTTTTACATACTCTCCAATTTTGAGTACTTATTTCGTTAACACCTTCTATAACACAATCTGAATTTTTTAATTTTTAATTTGCAAAAGAATAATTTTGAGTTTTTAACGTCCTAAAATGATCTGGAGACACTGGACTGGATTGGAGTTAATTGGAATGGATGCTAGCAAGTTTACAGATTTTTAAAAAATATTGGTTTATAGATTTTAATTTTTTATTGAGAAATGTTATAACTATAAAGTAGGTACTATAACTACAAACATTTGATAATTTTAGTTTTCATAATATTATATAAATAAAATTAAGCAGGTAATAGGCTTGAAATCACTTTCATAACATTATCCCTAGTAATCGGACATTTTGCGGTGAATGGTGAACAATTTTCCAAAGTTCCAGTCTTTCCCATTTCCACAGCGTGTTTTATTCCAGTTCCGTCCGTCATATAAGAAAATAAGGTATTGCTGAAAGATTAAAATAAAACAAATTTATTAATTATTAATTCAGCAAGCTGTTTGACAAGATAATGATTTGCCTGTAGTTTATTATAAAAAAATAATATACCTATATTACCGACTAAATATATCGATTAGTAGTCTAAAATATGCCTTAATGTTTTGCAAATAAAAATTATTATATGTACAGGGTGGACCAAATTTAATGGGACTTGGAGGCAAAATGAGAGGTAGCAAGCTGCGGTTTACGTCGTTTTTTCCTCTGTATTTCCCGTAAAATAGGTACCAACAAGCGCAGTTATTTCATTTAATCGAATTTTGTCCACCCTGTAGGTACACTTACTTCGTCAATCCAAAAATAAATTCATCTACACCATTAGCTTCCCCATTATTGATATTCTTTCTTGCATCGTGGACATAGGAACAGATTATTCTTTGTATACAAGTGCTACTATCGATGCTTTGTTGTTCTAGGGAGTTGTCTATCCTTGCTAGGATATCGGTCACTGAGGACATTTCGTTTTCCAGACCTATAAAATATTTTTTGGTCGATTACAAATAGAAAAAACTCGAAAGTGTAGAAAATTGGCGTACAGAACAATTTATTTAAAAATCACTTACTTCTGTATCCTCCAAGACCTCCCGATAGCACATGGGCTAGTTTTGGTACGATTAGAATGGCCCCTAGACCAATAAGTGCCCCCAAAGCTACTCCACCTAGGTCTATCTTCATAGGGCTTATCATAAGGCCGTTGGTGCCGTATTGCATGCCGTTACCATTGCCACTACTGCCGTAACCTGTCGTAATGGGAATAATGCCAAACCTGGACTCTTTGTTGTCCTTCCTATCTGGTTTCGTCTCATTATGGCTGGTTTTAAATCGGTAGTCGGGCAGATTGGACTCGTAATAGCGGTTGCTGGGTTCAAAATTTCTGAAAATATGTTTTTTTTTGGATCCCTATACGCCACTGCTTGCGGTTATAAAACATTTAAAAAAATAGACAAACTAACCCTTCATCTTGAACGTACTTCTTGGGGTTGCAAAGGATCAAGCTGGCGGTGGCTGCCCAAAACAAAAGAATGCACGTACTCTTCATATTTACAGGCGACTTGACTATGCGGTCTTTTGAATAAAATAAAACTAACATAGCTGTGACAAGTTGCATGTCCCTTTATACATAATAAAAGACACAGGCGCTGGTCAAAAACAATGGACAATCGGGTATTTCGTTAGTGCGACACGAGAATCTGGTTCTTCACTTTCTTTTTAGTTCTTGGTGGTACATCTCGTGCGTTACGATTGAAATACGTAATCACGATTTAAATGAGAAATTACGTTTTTTAAGTACTGTGTTCCACTTGCATGTATTCCAAAAGAACATGGAAAAGGTGCAAACGATTCTCTATGGCCTTTTCAAAATTTAATCTCTGGAAGACAAATTTAAATATAGGTACTACAGTTTAAAATATGTATGTTTTCTCTACATAAATATTGTACAAACTTATACAGGGCTTTTTAACAATGAAAAAATGACACACAAAAAGATCTTATGATCTCCATACATAAAAAATTCTCTTTGCTTCAGACATCGTTAATTATGGAATAATCACAATCAACTAACACACATTACAAAATTATTGCATTCGACCAGGAAGATAATCCTTCCTATTGTTTTTACTCACTGAATGCAGTTTTAACGTTGACAGCTTTGTCTAGTCTACCACTATTCGTTATATAATATACTTTCGCGGTGTTAATTTGGTTTTTGTACTGATAAAAAAATGTTTGGTGCCCAGTTGTTAACGAGATACTCTCGCACCAAGTCATCAAAAAGCCAAAAGGATGACAGTAATTGGGTTTTTATTCGTATATATCGTTAGTGGCAGTGTGGTGTGTTGGAATACAACGGGTGGATATATGTCCATAGACGAAGGCGTTATTCCAAACAGACAAAGTAGGTTGATCAGCTTCAATACCGACGACGATGAGATAGTGGCAAGTATATTCCACCGTGATATGGGATAAATAGGTCGTCCATTTCACGCATCATTTGATTTTAGTTGGAGCTGAACTTTGCGGTGCCCTTTATTAAGATCCCAGTGAAAAAATCTATAGATGCAACCAAAGGGGCTATGGCAAACGTCAATTTAGGCGCATTATTGTTAGCAGGAGCCACGACCTTTGGCGCGGCAGTGGCGATACCAGCTTTTCTTTCCATTTTAAACAGTAAATTGTTTGTACCGCATCCCCTGTTAGCAACAAGTTCATACTCGCCGTACAGAAGTAAGTTCAGTATTGACCGTTTTTTCTTTAATAAAAAGTTGATCAGAGTAATGTAATAAATGTTTTGATTTCATACATAAAAAATTAAAAATAAATTCCAATTCACAAAAATTACAAAATTCAATTTTGATAGCAAAAATAGTTACAAAGTGACAGTGACAAGTTACAAAGTGACAAAATTATAAGAAACATTTTATAAAAATAAAACAAATACTCTGACAGAACCTCAGAAAATCTCCTTACCTTACCTTTATATTGGTATAACAAAAATTTCAGATAAATAATACTCTCACTTAAAATAAAAACGAAAAAACAAGGAAAACCTTATAACTATAATATCTTAGTCTTTAACTCGCCACCTTAGGCGCTGTTGTAGCCGTCATGTTTTGCTCGGAGTTACAATAAATTGGGTTAGGGTCATTTTCTTAGGTAAAATTTCATATATAATATCAAAAAGTCAATGAATGCCTACATATAATTAGTTTTTTTTATGTCATATTGTAATTTCTGGAAATAATAAATGACAACGTACTGTATAGACAGAGGCAGAGAACGGATAACTCTGTGACAGAGGCAGAATTGTGGTAAAATTTTCATTAAAAATAGTTCTACAATCTGCAGTTGACTTAGCCGTAACATACAGGATGTCTCACAGTGACGGCCCATTAGATTTATTTCAGACTACTTCGATTTGAATTTTGAAAATTTGGGATACCGGGTTTTCGGGCATGCTCTTCTCAACTAAAATAATGGCGTCTACGTACCACTTCCGGTTATACCGGAAGTAACCATCAACTTATTTATTTTAAATGGAACACCCTAAACTGTCAATTTGTTGTTAGTCTCTTGCAGTGACTGTAAGTAGAAAATAACTCAAGAAACAAAAGTTATATAGTGCCGATGAGCGTTTTTGCCCAGGGGGTCGAAACCACCCCTTCTAGGGGGTGAAACATAAGATATTGAAAATAATCCCAGGAATCGATAAAGGAATCAATTTTAAGCAGAGAGTATCTTATGAACATTTTTCGATAAGTCAATATTTTATGCGTTATTATTGACAGAAAATGTACATTTTTTATTAAAAAAGACGTTTCTTCAGTAGTTTTTCTCGAAAAACTCGCAAAATAGACATTCTATGAAAAAAAAACATCCCAAAAGAAAATGAAGCTTATAGAAAAAGAAAGAGATTGAGTTTTTTTCATCTATGTAGGTGCAATAGGTGCTGAGGTATGGCTGATTGAAGATAATTTCATGTAAGCCAGAAACTAAATTGGAAGCATTTGTAAAATGACTAAAAATATCTTTTTTCGAGAAAATTGCACAGAACATTTTTTAAAGTACTTTAAAAAATCTTTTAAAATGAACTTGACTTTAAGCTTAAAAATTAAGTTATGATCAAAATAAAATGTTAATTCGTTTTTTCGGAAAAAATAATCAGTACAAAAACTTATGAATTTTTCACGAGATTTGAAATTAAAGGTAATCCTTCTACGATTTACATTTGTTATGCGCTAACAATATATTATACAAGTTTAAGCGGTTTAGAAAGCATATTTTTGAAAATATTACGGTTTCATTGAAAATTTTTTTAATTCCAAAAAAATAACATATTTTTGAAAATAACTTTAAAAATAAAAAAGATACGAAAAATATTCAAGAGTTCAAAAGTTTAGTTTTTTTTTTCACGGAATATTTTGTTTTTTTTATTTGTGTAGGATAAAAATTAACAGAGATGTCGCTGCTAGAAGTTTGCAATTGAGGGCGAAGGTCACGTTTTTCAAACATTTTAACTTCAAAAATCTCAAAAATAACGCGTTAAAAAATATTCAATTTTACAGTGCTTTTAGCTGTCGAAATTTTCGTTTTTCGAGTATCTTTAAAATTAAGGAAGTTATCGTAAAAAACCAACGGTACCTTACTGCTTCAATTTTCGGAGCATATCAATATTTTAGTTATACAGAACTTGGAGCATTCATATAGGTACAGAAAAATTTGAAATTATGACTTTTTGCATGAAAAAAATATTGAGAAATAATTATTTTGAATAGTGCATAAATTTGCGAGAAAGTTACATATTACGAAATTTTTTTTTATTTTGCATTGTTTATTGGATTGTTATATTTTGTCTTTGGGGTGGTTTTTAAGGGTTAAAACAATGCGATAAATTATAAATTGTATTATAAACAGGTAAAAGCATTTCATTTATCCTGTGTACGATCAATATCAAATCATTTCAAATAGTTAAAACAATTTTTTTATTTAATATTTTGTTATTAGGGGTAGTTTTTTAAGTGTTGAAATATTGTAATAAATTATTTATAACACCATAAACTACTGAAAAGATTTCTATCTATAATATATGCGCTGTAAAAATATTTTAAGGTCAAAGAAACTATTAATTTTATATTTTTTTCATTAAGGGTGGTTTTAAGGGTTAAAACTTTATAAAAATAATAATAAATTTTAGTCTATAAAACACCTATTTTTATATTTATTCAGTTTTTTTCATAAGGGGTGGTTTTCATCCCCTAAAAATAAGAAGCGCATATCAAGCAAATATAACTTTTCATCTACAGGGTGAAATAAGCTTAATTTCAAATTTTCATAAAAATCGGATCTATTCGAATAAAGTATTCGGAGGTTTTACCCTATTTTCCTCTTTGTTCTCTGGGCTATAATAAAATATCTCAAAACATAACAGATATTATCAAAACTTTTTTTTTTACTATAATTATGACGAGTACTTTTTTGTAACACTCTGTATAACAGACAAAAACCAAAATACATGCACATACGTAAACTAAACCTGTGTAAATTGGTACATTCGCTCAAAGGATTTTGAAAATGTAAACTTCTATTTAATTTTGTAGTTATAGTCTTTCCGAAGTCAGTTGAACATTTAAAAAAACGTCTGGTAATAAAATTTAATGAATTTCTTAGGCGTCCTTAAAAAATTTTCCGCTAAAGGTAAAATATTATAATAATTTGTATATAATGTGTAGAAAATTTCTATTTTATGTTCATTTGGCCAACAACATATTTTATGGGTAGAAATTATGGGCAATATTCATTTTTCAACTTCTTTGAGTGACAATAACCTCTCAACCATGGCACCTAGGTAAAAAGTTTATATGAAGTACTAGCACTCGTTTGACCTGCTCTATATAACTCTTTATTTTTTCCCCGTAGTTACCGGACACCCTGTATGTTCATTTGGCCAACAACATATTTTAATTATTCATGTCCTCAAACAATTTTATTGTATTGGTGGTAAATTTCGTTTTGTTCCGTTTCAAAAGGTCTCCAAAATGCCATGTTGTGATAATATTAGTAAACAAAATATCCCTCTTATTTCTCCCTTTCGCAATTGTAATATGAATGATTGATAGAAGGTGCCTGTAATAAACTAAAATTACCTGAATCACACCAAATTCCGCATTGCTGCACTGCACTGCTGGGCAATTTATCAACCACTTGTCACCTGCTGCGATTTATTGCCCAGTAGCCCAATGCAACTGTGATCGTTTTCCTTTGCCCGCGCTCGAATTCTTCAACTGAGCATATACATTTTTATCGCCTCCACGTTTAGTTCGACCAGACCTGTTTATGGGTATGGCTAAATAAATATGGCAACAAGTTTTTCAGATATTTCAATGCCGAGTTGCTGCGTCAGCGACCGAACCTGGTACATACTATCAATCTGTTGGTTCTTCAATTGATATCGGAAATATTATACAATACTTCTAAAAGTAAATAAACCAATTTGGGATAATTGAAACTACATTTTAAGTTGCATACAACGATTTAATTCCACACTTTTTTAAAACAAACTGTACAGTCAGAAAGGTTTTTATGAAAAATATACACTTAAATAATTTCCCTATTCACCACGTTGTACTATTTCTTCCCTTTCTTACCACCACCTTTGCCACCACCTTTATCACCACCTTTGCCACTACCTTCATCACCACCTTTGCCACTACCTTTATCACCCTTCTTTTTATCCCCTTTTCCACCCTTGCCTTTCTTTCCCTTCGCTTCCGGTTTTTCCGGCTCGAAGTCTTTAGTGTCGTACTGCGCTTCGCAGTGTACTATGTTCTTTTTTTTCTTGAACCTTTCGGGGTGTATGATGCCCGCGGGCGGAGTGAATTCTATGTCTAGCTCGCTATCGGAGCTGGACGACGATTCGTCATCGCCCTCATCGCAGTAGCACAGCCTGGAGTCGTCATCTTAAAAAATAATAAAGATACAGTGTTACGCAATATTTTTAAGTTTTAGTACTACTAGTAGGTGTATTCACCTGTACCGTCCTTCTTCTTCTTATTCTTTGTGATCTTGAATTGCATGGGCGTGCATTCCATGTAGGGGTTCTCGTTGTCCACCAGCGTCTTGGGGTCTTTGAGCGGGTTCATGGTGATCCAGTAGGCGCCGTCCTTCTTCTGGATCTGCAGCGTGGGCTTCGGGGTGACGACCACGTCGTCGCCATCGTCATCGTAGCCGATACCACCTTTGTTCTTTTTGAACTTCGGTAATCTCAGGATGCCCAACCCTTTGGCTTCTCTGTGTGCCCTGATTTTGGCCGCTATACTCTTTTGGATCGCGCCCGGCTTCCAACCCCTTCTTGGCTAAAAGCATTCCATAACAGTGTCAGCAGTTCGGTTAGGCTTTTAGTAATTTTAGTAGCGCCATCGGATTGCGTCGTAAAAAAAGGAATATTGAGAGAACAGCGGAATGCGTCGAGGCCTTGTTAGAATAAACTTCTGCAAAAAATTAAGGGAGCAAAAAAATTTGTCGAATTTTTAGTGATTTTTCAGAATGCTGTATCTCAGTTAAAAATGATCGTATCAAGGTTTTAAAAAAGCATTTTAAAGCGCCAAATGTCTAGTTTCCAGATTGCTTAGCTAAAAATTTTTAGGAGTGACAGAAAGCGAAATTCTAAGAAATACGACTAAAAAATTTTTTTTCAATTTTTTGCGTTTTTTTTTTCTCGGTCCACGGGCTTGGAATTTTTTTTACACAAAAATCATGATATGGACTTGATAGCCTGTTCATTCAGCTTTAATTTCTTTTTTTTAATTTTTCTCTACGTTAATTTGACCCGGAGATATTTGACTACGAATACAAAAGCATCCTTTTGGCTTTAACCATCGATATCTCAGCAATTAATGATCAGACAGAAAATTGACGGGCAGTTTCGAAATCTCGAATAAATGTCCTACAAGGCTATGTAGCGTTCTTGGAAGAAAAAAATTTTCTTTCATCCTCGACATTAACTTGAAAAAAGTGACTTTTTGAGTTGTTTTGATAAGTCGACCGCATCTTTGCTAATATCGATGGAGAGTTTAATGCTTGTACGAATTTTTACACCTCTATGTACCCCCAAAAGCTTCGTAAATGGGCAGATCGATCTATCTAACGGTTTTTCCGGACCGCTTAATCAAAATTTCAGAAAAATTTAAAGGAGGAAAATTTACATTTCTCAGCACCCTGTAACGTTCGAAAAATGAAAAATTTGATTTTTTTCCAATTCTTTCACAACTGGGCATTTTTTGCTCATTGAATTTGAAAAAAAAAATAATATTTGAAAAAATCTGAAATTTTAATTATGCGGTCCGGAAAAACCGTTCGATAGATCGATCTGCCCATTTACGGAGCTTTTGGGGGTACATCGAGGTGTAAAAATTCGTACAAGCATTAGACTCTCCATCGATATTAGCAAAGATGCGGTCGACTTAGCAAAACAAGTCAAAAAGTCACTTTTTTNAGCAATTGTTCAGCATTTATATACAGGGTCGGAAAGTCCCCATGGTTTATCGGCCGTTACTTGAGAGCGATAAAGTAAGTCATAGAAATCCATGCCATAGAGAAAGATGGCTATAATGAAGGCGTCTAATAGTCACCGCCCATTTCGCCCTTCCACAAATAAGATCCACTTCTTATTTTGTTGTCAGATGCAAAAGACGCATGAGACATAAAACTAATAAATTAAACAGTTTTAAAAAAGAAAAGTGATCAAATAAAATATGCGTCAATAAGATTTTTTTATTTAAATTTTTCTGTTATAAGCAGCTAATTACATTAATTATATTTTCTTATGATCAAATATTTTTACTCAACCTTGAAAATGTGAAGGTTACATCTCAGGGAGGGGGGGCACCTGCCCCCCTTCGGGCGACCATGGAGTTTTCTTTATATTAATATTCATATACTCGTATAACCCACGTAGGGTTTCTCGCCCCTAAATCTGTAAAGTGTTTACAACGGTGGTCATGTATACAGTTGCGCAGCAATGAAAGACGGAATGGGAGTAGCGACTATGCAGTTTGGGCTCTGTTTAGTCCGCCAGCAACCAAATAATAGCTATTTACCGCTTTTTTTTCTTATTAAACGTAATTTGTTTATGTGTGGTGTAAAATGTTGATACCTACGTATTGTTTCGTGTGTGTATTTTAAAAGACTGTAAAAGTTTAAATTAGAATCTAAAGGCAGACTAACAGCACTTGCAATGCTGTTTATTAAAAATCAGTGGTGCGATAAATACCAAACTAATAAGAAAGTACCTAATTGAAAAGCTTATTTCAGACAAAAGCAAGAGAATGGACTAGAAAAATAACACAGCCCCACAAAAAAAAAATATCGGATCTGGTATTCAGACCCATGTATTTCCATGTATTTTTTCCGCTGAATCTGAATCTGCCTTCAGATTTGGCCCAACGGGTCCGAGTTTTCGGGAAAATTCAAAAAACAGGTTAAAATTCACAAAAAACGTCATTTACGATCGACGAAAGTTATAAAAAATCAAATTATTCTACCAGCTCACTAGACGTATGATTTTTCACTCGTTTAGTTGGAATTTATCATCATAGAGTCAGACAAGCTGGTCCAATTTCATTCAAAAACAGAAAATAGATCAAAAACGCCATTTTCATGGCATAATTCGTGTTACATCTTTCTATCCAGTCGTTCATGCATGAATACACATATTTATTCATCCATCTGTACCACCTATAAAACCCACCCATCCATATATTTTTTGTGCTGAGAGATAAGATAACAGCCTAGAAGATTGAGAATGCAATAAGACTTGTAGAATACTCTACTTTCTAAACAAAAGAAAACGATATCTATAAATCATTCTTATTTTTATTGCTATAACGTATTCTCTTTTCTTCAAAAGATCTATGCAAAGGATTACGTTTTCGTTTATTCGTTTTATTTCTTTTTCTCTTTTTAACAACCAACAAGTTTTCGCCCTACATATATAAAGGGCGAAAATTTCCGAATATTTTTGAGGCGAAATTGAAAGGTGTATTTGATGGACTTCAGATTCGGACATTGTTCAGGGATGCAACATTTTTCACTACAATGAGTAGCGTTGAGAAGAGTGCTTAGACTAGTTTCAAAGTTGTAGCGACAAATTTTTTATGAAACGACAAGAGTCCTAAATACGAAGAAATTGTATTAAAACTGATAAAAGACTTCCAAGACCTGGGATGTTTGATGGACTACAAGTTGCACTTCCTTCATTCACATCTGGATTGGTTTCCTGAAAATCGTAGAGATCATAGCGAAGAACAAGGCGAACGATCTCATCAGGATATGAAGGTTATAGAATAGCGATATCAAGGAAGATGGGATCATAACATGATGGCCGATTTATGTTGGTTCTTAAAAAGAAAAACAAAAAATACAAGGACTAAACGAAAGCGTAACCCTTTGCATAGATCCTTTGAAGAAAAGAGAACACGTTATAGCAACAAAAATAAGAATGATTTGTAGATATCGTTTTCTTTTGTTTGGAAAGTAGAGTATTCTACAAGTTTTATTGCATTCTCAATCTTCTAGGCTGTTATCTCATCTCTCAGCACAAAAAATAGATGGATATATGGGTGGATGGGTGGGTTTTATAGGTGGTACAGGTGGATGATAGAAAGATGTATGAATNTTCTTAGAATTTCGCGATGACTATCGCTCCTAAAAATTTTGAACTAAGAAATCTGGAAACTAGACATTCGGCGCTTTAAAATGCTTTTTTTAAAACCTTGATACGATCATTTTTAACTGAGATACAGCATTCTGAAAAATCACTAAAAATTCGAAAAATTTTTTTGCTCCCTTAATTTTTTGCAGAAGTTTAGTTCCGAACTAAAAAAAGATCTATTTTTTTACTTAAATTTTAAATTAATGTATTATTAATCTTTTCGAAAATTGCAGTTTTGCTTTAAATTTTAAACAGTAAGCGCAGCTTATAAAATTTGTAATATTTAATATATATAATGTAATTAATATTCACAATTTTTTTTTTTCACGTTAAACCTTAGAAAAATAGGTGTAACATTAAAATCGTAGGATCCTATGGAATACGACTGCAATATACTGTGAACTAAAAAGAGAAAACCAAACTTGTTATTTTGTCAAGTACCAAATTTAAGTGTCATTATTTTGTTGGCTTAGCGCATAGATGGAAAAACCATTTTACATTTCGTTTCCATTTTTTCAAGCATTTTCCGTACACTGCCTGTCTAAAACTTCTAGGGTAACTCTTTATAAATATAGGAGACATACAAAACGAGTTACTACTGAAATAAAGTGTATTAAACAATATATCAAAAACTAAAATCACATTGTTTTAAAGCACAAAAACTAAATAAATTTAACAATAATCACAGGATTACGTCTAAACTAAAACATTTTGTAAATAAATAACTCTATTTGATCCACTAATTTTACTAATATTCAGAATTATAATGCTTATTCTTCGATAGCCATTGTTTTTAGATAGCAATTGTTCAGCATTTATATACAGGGTCGGAAAGTCCCCATGGTTTATCGGCCGTTACTTGAGAGCGATAAAGTAAGTCATAGAAATCCATGCCATAGAGAAAGATGGCTATAATGAAGGCGTCTAATAGTCACCGCCCATTTCGCCCTTCCACAAATAAGATCCACTTCTTATTTTGTTGTCAGTTGCAAACGACGCATGAGACATAAAACTAATAAATTAAACAGTTTTATAAAAAGAAAAGTGATCAAATAAAAAATGCGTCAATAAGATTTTTTTATTTAAATTTTTCTGTTATAAGCAGCTAATTACATTAATTATATTTTCTTATGATCAAATATTTTTACTCAACCTTGAAAATGTGAAGGTTACATCTCAGGGGGGGGGGGGCACCTGCCCCCCTTCGGGCGACCATGGAGTTTTCTTTATATTAATATTCATATACTCGTATAACCCACGTAGGGTTTCTCGCCCCTAAACCTGTAAAGTGTTTACAACGGTGGTCATGTTTACAGTTGCGCAGCAATGAAAGACGGAATGGGAGTAGCGACTATGCAGTTTGGGCTCTGTTTAGTCCGCCAGCAACCAAATAATAGCTATTTACCGCTTTTTTTTCTTATTAAACGTAAATTGTTTATGTGTGGTTTAAAATGTTGTTACCCACGTATTGTTTCGTGTGTGTTTTTTAAAAGACTGTAACAGTTTAAATTTAACAGAATTTTAACCTGTTTTTTGGATTTCCCCGAAAACTCAGACCCGTTGGGCCAAATCTGAAGGCAGATTCGGATTCAGCGGAAAAAATACATAGAAATACATGGGTCTGAATACCAGATCCGATACTTTTTTTTTTGTGGGGCTGTGTACTGTTTAGCACATTTTCTCTATATTTCAATAGTACTTAAAATAAAACTACCCAATGATATTTGATTAATTTGTTCAATACTTTGTATCTATTTTTTTCCGCCTTACCTTATGGAAGTCAGGAGCTACTACGCCTCCAATGATGTGTAATCAGTTAATTTACTAATTAAATATGAAGTTGAGTATTGTTACCTTTAAATTCATTACTTCCATTGGAATGTTCCACAACCATCCCATTTTTGGTGGTACTTTAAACATTGGTGTGACGCATTCTTTGTGTCCCACTTTGACACCCGGGTACTGGTTCCCCATGGTGTAGACGAATTTGCTGCGTTTCTTCTTTTTCTTTTTGCCATTCTTCTCCATTTCAATCTGTTCCACTTTTCCACCTCCGTTATCTCCACATACCTCGTTGTTCTCTCCCTTTTCTACCGATACTTGCACAATTTCGGTTTCGACCATTACGATCGTTTCTGGGTCTTGAGAAGAAGCGGGTTGTTTGACGATGCTTTGTTTTTTCGGACCCGGACAAGGAATCACGGGTATCGGTTCGTAGGGGCACCCTGGGATCCCGCAAGAAGGCAAGGGTTGCATGTAAGGGCACAGAGGATCGTCGCACACCGGAGGTTGTTCTTTTTCGGCAAAAGGGCACTCTGGATTCTCGCATACACTCTGGCTCTCGTTGCAATCCGCTGATGTTTTGGAGCACTTTTCTTCGTTGAAGGGACAATCGGGATTATCACAATTCTCAGTTTCATTCGATTTGTTTTTGGGGGGTTTTGATAAAGGGTGGTTCATGCCGGCGAAGGGACAGTTTGGGTCATCGCAGACATCGCTTTTTTTCGGCTTACTGGTTCCGTTTGTCATTTCTGCGAAAGGGCACTGTGGGTCGCCGCACGAGTAACTCTGTTTCTTTGGTTTGGGAGCGTACGGGCAGGAGGGGTTACCGCACAGCTTCATTTTTCTCACATTGGCGAATGGACAGGACGGATTACCGCATATGTTCATTTTATCAGACTTAGCTTTAGGTCTACAGGGTTTACCTTTGGTCGCGAAGGGACACTGTGGATTGGCGCAATCGATAAATTGTCCCTTCATATCGAAACTTTCCGATGGATTAATTTTTTCATTCGCGAAAGGACATTCGGGATTTTCGCACACGTACTCTTCTTCTTCTTGTTGTTCCGGTTGGTAGCATGACACTTTCTGTTCTTTTTCAAGGAAGGGACACGTGGGTTTTGGCCTAAAGGGGCAGGTGGGCAAATCGCAAGGAGGAGGCAAGGCGTACGGGCAGTCTGAACTGCCGCAAGGTCCCGGTTTCGGCGCGGGACACTTTAATTTTTTCAAATCGGGCGGCTGAAGGGGACAATTTGGGTTCTTGCAGATGCCTTTTGGAAGGGGCTCGGGGCAGTCCCAATGGATGGGCGGCAGGTTTGGCTGGAGAGGGTATGGACATTTTGGATGGCCGCACTTACCCGATACAGCCGGAGGTAGAAATTGGAGTTCTATAGCAGCGTCATCATCTACTAAATCTGAAAACATGTGTGATTAGTTTGTGCGGATACATCCATTCCATTTATATAACATTAGCGAGGTTAGGTTAAGTATCAATCAGAACAATATCGCCATTTGTAATACGCGACTATATTAAACTACTATTTAAATAAGGAAATTATATTTAAATATCTTTTTGGTGTCTCTTAGGTATGATTAGGTACATCTTTAAAATGAATGTAGGCTGTACAGTATTGTAAACGGCGATGATTCGACTTTGAAATTTTCTTCTGGTAAACTCGGATCAACGGCACGAAAATAATTCCAGATTCTGCATCATCAGAAATAGAAGGGTAGGCAACATTTTTTGAAGATTTGAAAATAATTACCCAAATATAAATTCACTAATGGATTTTCATGAAAAGGCCAAACATTCGTCTAGGCAAGAGTCCAGCTGAAATCAAAGGGCCCAAATAATTGGGATAGGTTCGTTTACAAATGGTTATTTTTCTAAACATTGTTTAAGCAATTTTCGAGCTGGTTGTCCCGGTGTCAGTTTTGAGTTATTTGCCTCTAAAATTCTCATCCTGACTTGTGAAAAACAGAGCGGTGGTACGTCTTTAGACCAGTGCTTAAGCCTTCAAAAATAGTAAAAAATGAAAAAAAATTATAGTAGGATGAAACCCATTGGAAAAGGAAGAGAATATAACAGAAATGAAAAGAAAAATAATTTACGGGCGATCTGAGGTCGGGAAGGGGAAGGGGGTGAGTTTTTAAGGGTAAAAAACGGTTTCCCTTGATTTCCGGAAAAACTACAAGTCTTATGGAAAAAAGTTAAATGGCAAAGTTGTAGGTAATAAAAAGATCTACAACTTTTGTATTTACACTTTTTTCACATAACCTCAAAATTTATGTGAAAAATTCAAATAACCAAGTTTTTGGTTTTTTATTTTTATTTCTTACAAAAAAATTTTTTTTTTCACGAAATTTGGTGAAAACTTACCTATTTATGTCCCAAACACGCTGTAATTTTTTTGATTTGAAATATTTATTTTTTCACCTTATTTTTACTTAATATCGAAAAAGCACCCTAATTTTCAATCGAAAATTCTCACGTCAAAATATCTGCTTTTTTAAAAACGTCGGTGGGCTTTTTCTTCGTTGAAATCTCTACTTTCTGATGGTGTAAAAAAAATATACATTACTATGGTAAGTTTTCTCAGGAAATGCAAAGAAACGAAAGAAGATTCTACAACTTTCTCAAAATATTGTAGATGTCTTATTAAATATTAACTTTATTAACTTATTTGGTTGTTAATTATAATAGTATATTTCGACTTGTAATTTTTTTGTTTATCAATGTAACATGGAATCTTACGTTTTTCGAGTAATTAAAGTGTAAATTTTAATAAATAGCTCAAAATTGTACATAATGATTAGAAAAAAATTTTCGGATTCTAGTTCGTTTCTTTGCATTTCCTGAGAAAACTTACCATAGTAATGTATATATTTTTTTACACCATCAGAAAGTAGAGATTTCAACGAAGAAAAAGCCCACCGACGTTTTTAAAAAAGCAGATATTTTGACGTGAGAATTTTCGATTGAAAATTAGGGTGCTTTTTCGATATTAAGTAAAAATAAGGTGAAAAAATAAATATTTCAAATCAAAAAAATTACAGCGTGTTTGGGACATAAATAGGTAAGTTTTCACCAAATTTCGTGAAAAAAAAAATTTGTTTGTAAAAGATAAAAATAAAAAACCAAAAACTTGGTTATTTGAATTTTTCACATAAATTTTGAGGTTATGTGAAAAAAGTGTAAATACAAAAGTTGTAGATCTTTTTATTACCTACAACTTTGCCATTTAACTTTTTTCCATAAGACTTGTAGTTTTTCTGGAAATCAAGGGAAACCGTTTTTTACCCTTAAAAACTCACCCCCTACCCCTTCCCGACCTCAGATCTCCCGTAAATTATTTTTCCTTTCATTTCTGTTATATTCTCTTTCTTTTCCAATGGGTTTCATACTACTATAATTTTTTTTGGTTTCAAAAATTATCGACCCTGGTCTACTTTCGAAATATCGAGAAGTTTAAACTGATGCTGTGGCAATCATCTCAGATATTGCTCAATTATTTATCTGCCACAGGAGCTACAAATATTTCCAAAGATTTTAGATAATATTCGGGAAAATGCTGTTTTAGCAAATATTCATATGTATATATGTAGGTACAGTGCTGAATACAGTGCAAAGAACAATGTATACGACAATAAGAGAACTATGGTTGTTAGACATTTAAATAAAGAAGTAAACATCTACAACAATAAGCCACGTCGTTTAGTTTTAACTACTGAAACGGCGCGAGCATTAAACATTTATTTCTTTCTCATTATAGCAAGGTATGTATCGAGTAATTACCAGCACTGTACAGGCTGGTCCATTTTCGATGGGATTTCAGGGTATCTCAGAAACTACTAAAGATATGATAAATCTGACACCACGTTCTCGAGCTCGATTTTCATGGCAAACTCGACTGTCAAATCAGAAATTTGCTATCTTCATTTGTTTCTGAGTTACAGGGCGTTTCTCGTTATTGTGACACTTTTGAACATGTCTGTATCTCAGCTGTTAAATAAGTTAGAGTTAAAGTGAAAACTGCTCAAGACTAATTCTTTGGCGTAGAATTGAATGCCGGTATTAGATTTTTAGTAGGTCTTAAGATTCCGGAGTTATGACCCAAAGTTATAATTTTTTAAATGGAAATCGTAGCTGGTTATGACCTAAAAAAATGGAGATTTTTTTTTGCTTTTCAGCAATATACCACATGCTATAGTTATTTTTCCAAACACAGAAGATACGGGGTGTTTTATATATAAATTCGATCCTTTTTTACATTTTAATATGGCTGGCTATGAAAATACATACAAAACTATAATTCTTACTTTTACAAAACTCATATCTGTTGTAAAAATATGACGTTTATTTAAAATATATATTACAGATAAGAAAAGACAGAGTTTTCAAATTTTTATTCCACTTCAACTGAAGTTACAATATTAAACGTAAATTAAACAATAGTAAGTACCTACATCAATAAAAACTTTCAAAAATGATAGCTAAATGTTCAAATTGCCGTCCCTCAACTGTCACACATTTCACGCATCTTCTGGCAACGCTTCGGGTAGCATTCATTAAATGTATAGGTATTTGAAATATTATTAAAAGGAATTTTAAATATAATGTCTTTTAGAAAACCTCAAAGGAAAAAGTCCAACGGACTCAAATCAGGTAACCTAGCTGGCCATCTGATCGGTCCGTTTGTTCCTATCCACCTATCTCCTAAAATTTCGTTAGTATTATATTATCACACGAGTATATGTTGTGCATTTAAAATAAATGTCATATTTTTACAACAGATATGACTTTTGTAAAAGTAAAAATTATAGTTTTATCTGTATTTTCATAGCCGGTCATATTAAAATGGAAAAAAAATATAATTTATATATAAAACACCCTGTATCTCCCGTGTTTGTAAAAATAACTATAGCATGTGATATATTGCTGAAAAGCGGAAAAAAATCTCTATTTTTTTAGGCCATGGTTAGCTACGATTTCCATTTAAAAAAATAGAAACTTGGGTCATAACTCCGAAATCTTAAGATCTACTAAAAATCTAATACCGGCGTTCAATTCTACGCCAAAGAATTAGTCTTGAGCAGTTTTCACTTTAACTCTAACTTATTTAACAGCTGAGATACAGACATGTTCAAAAGTGTCACAATAACGAGAAACGCCCTGTAACTCAGAAACAAATGAAGATAGCAAATTTCTGATTTGACAGTTGAGTTTGCCATGAAAATCGAGCTCGAAAACGTGGTGTCAGATTTATCATATCTTTAGTAGATACCCTGAAATCCCTTCGAAATGGACCAGCCTGTACACTCGTAAAATTCACGAACATTCGTGTTGAATTGTGCTAAAATTAATACAAAAATTAATACCTAGTTTATATTTGGCATAAGCGCACTTCGGATCTCTACAAGCTGCCGCTGTATAGCCTTCCTTATTATCGCAGGGGGTTTCGCAGAGGACGCCACCATTCTTATTGCGCGGGATGCTTTCCCCCTTTCCGCGCGGGATGGTTTCCCCCTTTCCGCATACACTCTTGCATTTTTCCTGTGCCATACTAGGAGCGTTAGGACACGTCGCTTGCCCGCAAGGCCCTAGGGCCCTCTTGTATGCGGCCAGGATCTCGTCAAATTTGTCCATAACCGCTTTGCACTCCTTTATAGGCGATTTTAGCTGGCCGGAGTTGTTTACGTCTAAAGGGCCACCGCCTTTTAATCTGAGTATATCGCTCCATCTCTGTTTGGAATTTGAGCAACTTCTATTATGTATTTCGCCCCTTCCAAATTTCTTAAAATTCTTCTCAGCTTTAGGAGAATTTTCAATAATAACGAACGACTGATCTGGCCAAGGTCCGCCTCCTCTCAGCCTACCGCAGCATTTACAGCATTTCTTATTCGGTTCTGGGGGTAATGTGGTTTCTTGAGCATTCTTTGAAGGAATGAAGGGTTGATCTGGACGTTTAGGCCTTGAATAGATACCGAACGGGCCGTACTTGCTCATTGTGCCGTAGGTGTGACTGAGGCCGTATTCAATAGGCGATTCTATGTCTCCGTAGAGAGTACCTAGCCCTGAAAATACTTTGTTGTAATACTCCAGTCGGCAGAGGCCGAAAAGTTACTGTTGGTGACATTTTCTTGATAACTCGGAAATAACTACACAGATCTACTTTAAATGATGAGTACAATAACAGGTTAATTTGCTGACAAAGTATTTTATCAGGAAAAAAAGTTATTAACAATTTAATCGTGAAAAAAATTTTTTTTAGTAGTTTTCTTTAAATAACTCAGCGGGATGACTTTGTACGAAAAATGCTTAGGACATGATTTTGTTCGTAATAAAAATAGCTACAAAATGGCGGTGGTCCGATTACGAAATTTGCAATAACAAAGCCGTGAGATTGAAAAAACGGTATAAAACGCCAATTTTTTTAAGTTGCTGTAAAAATGTCAATTATAAACAAAAAGTGATAAAACTTTCGAAAACTATAGTTCAATATATATACAATAATGACGCTAAAGCCGAAAATCAGGAGAGCAAAACTTTTTGTTCTATAAGGTGTTATACATTCATCGGCATCTGAAACTCGAAACTTTGCCAAATTTGTTCGAAGCTTTGCTGACACTTGAAATTTGGTACACACATAGTGTAAATATGCAGAAACCAAAAGCAATTTGCAAAATTCAAGTATCTTCATTTTTGCAGTTTTGGTAAGGTTTTATACGTCACCCTAGTTTTATACGTCACCGTTTTTTTAATTTTTGGACGTATATTTATGTATATTTATAAAATATTCCATTACGGTAGATTAGCCAGCATAATTACCTACAATTTAAAAAAATATATATTTTCATCGTTTAGATCCTAAGCTACTTAACATTTTGCGCCTGTTAGCCGTAGTCGTACATTATTCAACATATTAACATAAAACAAAATCGTACGTGTGGGGTAAACCTTTAACTTTTCATTTTCGAGCGCGAGCTCCGCTCTTCGGCGCTTGTATACTATTAGAAATATGCAACAGTAAATTTAAACAATTGTTTACTTAAAGTTAAAGGTTTACCCCACACGTACGATTTTGTTTTATGTTAATATGTTGAATAATGTACGACTACGGCTAACAGGCGCAAAATGTTAAGTAGCTTAGGATCTAAACGATGAAAATATATATTTTTTTAAATTGTAGGTAATTATGCTGGCTAATCTACCGTAATGGAATATTTTATAAATATACATAAATATACGTCCAAAAATTAAAAAAACGGTGACGTATAAAACTAGGGTGACGTATAAAACCTTACCAAAACTGCAAAAATGAAGATACTTGAATTTTGCAAATTGCTTTTGGTTTCTGCATATTTACACTATGTGTGTACCAAATTTCAAGTGTCAGCAAAGCTTCGAACAAATTTGGCAAAGTTTCGAGTTTCAGATGCCGATGAATGTATAACACCTTATAGAACAAAAAGTTTTGCTCTCCTGATTTTCGGCTTTAGCGTCATTATTGTATATATATTGAACTATAGTTTTCGAAAGTTTTATCACTTTTTGTTTATAATTGACATTTTTACAGCAACTTAAAAAAATTGGCGTTTTATACCGTTTTTTCAATCTCACGGCTTTGTTATTGCAAATTTCGTAATCGGACCACCGCCATTTTGTAGCTATTTTTATTACGAACAAAATCATGTCCTAAGTATTTTTTCGTACAAAGTCATCCCGCTGAGTTATTTAAAGAAAACTACTAAAAAAAATTTTTTTCACGATTAAATTGTTAGTAACTTTTTTTCCTGATAAAATACTTTATTAGCAAATTAGCCTGTTATTGTACTCATCATTTAAAGTAGACCTGTGTAGTTATTTCCGGGTTATCAAGGTTTGACATACGCCGAACCTCTACCAACTGGACTATAAATACACATGGGCGGTCCAGGCAAAATGTAAAAACCCTGTTATTATTTGAGATACAAAAAAATGTGGGCGAGATATTTATTTAAAATATCCATTCTGATAAAAATCCAGCAACAGGATAAGTTGATAAGTTAATAAAAAATATTCATATAGGAAAAAAATTCTAAGAAAATCAGTGTATTTTTCCTGTGGCGCATAAACTGCGAAGTTAACCTAAAAACTTCATAAAAGTAAAAAAAAATCGGTTTTTCGTTAATGAAAATAAAACTTGAACTTCAATCGAAAAAAATTAAATGAGAAGGTTGTGGTTATTAAAAAAACCTATCGATTCGTAATTTTAAATATATGATTGTTGGATTTCTTTTCGAGATATATCGATAAGATAAAAAAGGACATTATTAAGAATGAAGTACTTTAAACCTGACCTTTCCCGGTGGCCAGTGGTCCAATACCGTACTCCTTGAACTTCTTGGCAGCAGGACAATCCTTGTTCTTGCACAGTTTCTTATTAATCTTATCCGCCGTTAATTCAAGCGGATCATCTACTTTGGCGGTTTCCTCTGGCTGCTGTACGCCAGACGCCCCCACCGCCGGCTTCTCCTTCTCCTTAGTGAAAGTAAGCTTAGTCGTGTCGCGAGTGGTGCTCACTTCCGTGTTGAACACGTTCAGCAAGTCGTAAAACTTATTTTCTTCCGGTCGGAAAACGATAGAGATGGTTTCTACGCTGTTGCGTTGCAGGATCTCCGTCAGCGGGATCAGCCCTCCCTGCTGCAATTCGCTGCCGACAAACGGGGAGTAGCTGGCCTTCGAGGGTGCTTCGCCCATGCCGAATATCTCCGTCCAGGAAGCGCAGTGGGCAACCTCGCGGGACGTGTTTTCGACTCTGGTTACCGGATTCAGTAGGTTCATCACGGGAAGGACCTCCGTTCCGGATATCCTAGAGATCGTTAAATTAAGTGATATGATTCATTGGCTGAGGAAGAATAGACCATTTTAGATCAAGCAAATATCAAATTTTTCCTATATTTTGAATCCAAAGCCAGAAATTACACGTAGAGCTCGAGAGAATCTACAAAACCATTTAAGCAAAGCAGTACATGTTCAAGACCATCGAACCTGATGCAAAAAAAAAAATTCGCCAATGTTTCGAATCCAATCGCCGGAGCTGTCAATGGAATAAAAACCTACATATTAAGCCAGAGCAGAGAATGTTCAGAAAGTTAGATGATGTTAGCTGAGCGACCGCACAGATCGCCCAAAAAATCGCTGATGTTTCGATTTTTCTAGTAAAACAGCACGAAATCTACAAGAATCGAGCCATAACCAATGGACGATGTGTGGAACATTAATTTGTAAACAGTATCACATGCCACTGAATTTTATGCAAAAACCTGCGCAAAAAAATTCTTAACAACAAAATCCAGCTATTTCACAAAAAAGAAACGACCAAAAAGAAAATCAAAATGTTGTTTTCGCTGTTCAAGTTATATTGGAAATCGATCCTTAGATATCCTTTCTCTATCTCTGGGAAATCGGAAAAACCCCTCAAAAGTGCAGAATTTGGCTTGGTCTTTTGTACTTATATGTCCTGTCGTACAAGAAGCTCCAAGTGAACTTCAAATTTTATTCATATTCTGAGCCTAAAGCCAGAAATCGTCTGTAGAGCCCCAAAAAACTCCGAAACACACAAAAATCAAACCACAACTAACAGACGATGAGGTGAAGATAATTCCAGAAACCCAACCACGGGACAGGACAACAGCAGACATCGCTGAAATCCAAAAAGGCCAAAGCCAGGAAACATAGCCAAGATCCACCTCGAGAATGGGCAGGTGTGATTGAATGTCGACTCTATAGGCCAGTCATTCTGTACATTTGGAAAAGAAAGTGAACCGGGAAAGCCAATTTGTTTATTTGTTGTGGGGGGTGTTTAGTAAAGCTTTGCATTTTTCGCCAGCTTGGAAAAAGGGGTGAATTTTTGTTTTTGTTATAACTCGGTTCCCCGTCGAGATACAGAATTGTTGTTTTGTTGTTTTTCAGAATTGTTGTTTTGTTGTTTTTGTTNTTTTGTTGTATATCTCAACAACTAACAATAATAGTTGAAAAGTTTATAGAATCTAAATTGTAGATCGTAGAAAGAGGAACAAAAAACAACTAAACAGCAATTCTGTATCTTGACGGAGAACCCAGTTATAGCAAAAACAAAAATTCACCCCTTTTTCCAAGATGACGGAAAATGCACATAGGAAATCTTGGTCTCAAATCTCAAGTTAAGCTTTTCTAAGCACTCCCCACATATAAAAAATTTGGCTTTCCCGGTTCACTTTCTTTTTTTCGCCTTATTTTTGGACAGAATGACTGGAGTACTAGTATTCTGCGGATAATAAATTAGGGCAAAAACAAAGACAGTGAAAGGAAACAAAATGTACAAAGCAGAAAATGTTAAAAACGGAACCAGCGCAAAAATGTTCAGTCAAAAGCAACAGCGAAAAGTGCTATCGACAAGGTGGTTGGTTTGGTACTGTTGTATTTCAACTAATCAAAAGTGTGCTATGGCATCTCATCCATCATTTTACTTCCATAAGTCATTGTAATAGGGCGCAAAGCACAAAAATGAAAAACAGAGAAAATGGGGGAACGTTTATACTCATAATATTTCCGAAATAAAAAATAAAGGTTGCAACCCCCTAACACGGAATCACTTGTGAAACAATGATTTTTTTATAAGAAGTAATTTTCATTTTGTTTCATTCCAAAATATTGATTAGAACCCGAGTTATCACGGAAATATTATTTTTGGGGGTGAACACGAGGGGTAGTTTGCATCCGTTTAAATCCGTTTTAGGCTAAAAGAAAAAAATTATTCGTATGGTTAGAGAAAAAGCATTTTTTTTATTTTACAATGTTAATTCTAATCGTACAGGCATTTTTCTCATTAAGAGGTTGTTCACCCCTTAAACAAAAAAATCTAACGAAAAACCCGAAACAGGTCAATTTAAATTTGTCAATTTGTTTACATAAATCATATTTTTAACTCTCTGAGTAAATATGAATTTTTTATAAAAAAAAATATAGCCCCAAACACGGAATCACTTCCGAAATATTGTTTTTTTATAATAAGTAATTTCCATTTTGTTTCATTTCAAAATATTGATTAAAACCCCAGACATTTAGAAAAAACTGTTTTGAGGTCGAACTTTGAGGGTGTATTTCACCCTCAAAGTTCGACCTCAAAACAATGTTTTTCCGCCGATAAAAAAATACGTGTCTCGTCAATTTCTATGCTTTGACCATATACTTTGGAAACAAAACTCCCCTAAACTCCACTACTTATCAAAAGGAGCGATGTATCATCGGATTCCTTAGAGTGTGTTCTTTAAGAAAAACTGATTGCGAATCAGAAGTCACAATTGTAAAATTCAAAATGGCTGATCCAATGTGGCGAACCAATACTTTAGAAAAATTTTTAGTTTTCGTGGAAATCAGTACTCGGGTGTTTTTCGGGTCGCTGATTACGAAAAAAAAAACCCTCAGGACACTATTATAAGAAATATTTCAACTACTTATTTGGATTTACAGAAGAAAAAACCGATTTTTCTATTTTTTTTTTCTAATAATAATTTATAGGAATATCTATTAATTTATAATAAAAAAACGACGCTGCGAAAAAATCTGAAAAAATTCTGAAGGAAATTGCACTGCAACCTCCTCGTGGTAGGCCCAGGAAACTACAGATTTTGTAGGCGAACTGCAGGAGTTTTAGTTACATATTCTCATTTTGTAATTTTATAGTAATCGTATTGGATCCGCCTTTTTGAATTTCTGAATTTTGAGTACTGATTCGAAATTAGCGACCCAAAAAATCTTTCAGTATCAAATTTCAGCAAAATTGGAGCATCTTTAGCATGTTTGTCCGCCATATTGGACCCGTCATTTTGAATTTCTAAATTTTAAGTACGGATTCGAAATCAGCGACCCCGAAAACCTATTAATACCAAATTTCAGCACAATCAGAGCATCTTCAGCACAGTCAGAGCATCACAATCAGAGTATTAGCACAATCAGAGCAAGCACAATCACAACATCTTCAGCATTTTCGTATGCCATATTGGATCCGCCATTTTGAATTTCTCAATTTTGAGTACGGATTCGAAATTAGCGACCGTAAACACCTTGGAACCACATTTTATAGCAATTGGGGCACTTTTAGTATTTTGGTGACTTTTTCAGTTTCCTGACCCATAGTACAAAGCCACCATTAGGCCCTGTATTTCACCGAAATAACTTACAGTTCACATTTGAACGTATGCCTGTCATAAGGGTTCTTGAAAATGTACTCCTTACGCTGCCCCACGACATTAGCTTGATATTGCGTTTCGACAGAATTTCCCAAACAGGAGAGTCGCAAAAAAATATCCATCTTGCCGACAACTTGGCCACTCTTGCCCTTCAATTCTTCAACGTCGCTGTAGTCTACAGCTTTTACTACGCCGATCTTTTCAAAGAGTTTTACCATTTCAGTGAAGTCGTTCGACCATGTCAACGCAGCGCACCCGACGGTTTTCTGATTGACTCTCAAGGACATTTCCAGCTGTTCCTTGAGCGAGTTGATAAGTTCTTTGGGAGAGGTGGTGAATAGGTAGGATTTGCCCATGTTGTACAAAACTTGGCGGTCTTTATCTGAAATACAGGAGAATTTCTCTTTAAATTCTGAAATTAGTAGCAATGGATTTGTCGATCAAAATGAAGAGGACCTCCATCTCCACAAAAATGAAGATAAGATATTTGTAGAGAAAGATGGCTAGGAAACAGTGTATATTCTCAAAAAAGAATAATGGATATTTTTCTTATCTTTCTTATCTTTTATTAATTTTCCGAGAATTGGTAGCGTTTTCTTTTTACATAAAAAGGGGCTCTGCAACTGATGGAACTAAAATTTTATCAAAAGACTTTTCATCATTTAGAATTTATATCAAATTCAATTCAAATCGGTTTGTAAATTCGTGAATGAGATTATAACAAAAGACATTAAATATTTTCAAAACTTTGATGCCCTATACTCAGAAACTAAGCTTCCTGAGGCAGAAGTTGATGGAGCACAGTAAATACTTTTATTTTTCAAGAAAGTATACATTACTGTAATTCCAGAATTTGAAGGGAAACCACCCTGCATGAAGAAGTGAGCGCTACTACTACTGTCTGAATTTCGACTTACCGTTAGTTTTAACGGGAGGTAGTTCTTCTGGATCTATATTTATGCTGACATCAGCGAATTTAACATTGATGAGAATCTCTTCCTTCTGAGGTACTGGTTTAAAATTGGAGTCGAAATGAATGGTTCCAATATGGAATTCCAATAAAAACATTCGAGAATCCATTTTATACGCGAAGATGAAACGTACACAAAATTTCGACACGAAAAATTTAATATGTACATAAAATTGAAAATGATTCTATGTTGACATAATTTTGATTATTGACAAAAATTCGGCGAATTGCAAAGATGTATTGATTTCGATTATAAGGAAAAAACGAACTTTTTAAACTTATTTTTTATTCAGTTCAGTTAAGAATATTTTTCATATTCCTTTTATTCAATAGTGTGCAGTAAATAGCAAATTATTGCAAAATTAGGTACGTTGAATTAATTTCACGTTAATTTTAGAGACTACAGAGTGTAACAGGATTCAAGTTGAAAATGCAAAAACTATGACATAAGTGCTTGTCAGTAGAGTATCATTATGTAAGTCTATTATTTGTTCTAACTTCTCAACAATTATAACTATTTGATTTTCAAAATTTATTAATCTTTCTTTTGAAATAAATGCGAATTTGAAAAAAAAATACAGAATTCGAAGTTAAGCAAACTTTTGATGCATAGGAAATAATCTCAACTCAAAATTATTTTTAACATGACATGTATTTCAAAAAAGTTCCTGTAGAATATACAGGGTGTTCCTAGATAAGTGTCGCAACGGAAAACTGTAAATTCCTCTTGAAAAAAGAAACATAATTTTCCTCTTCCATTTTTCAATCCGGGCTTTCGTTTTCGATATACGGTGTCAAAACCTTAATTTTTTTTTAGTTTTTTGCAAATATCTTAGTAACCGTTTGAACTACAGGACTGAGCTTTTGTACACACATTACCACTTTCAATAGCTACTTTTTCGCACCCTTCTCGAATTCATTGGACATGCCATTGGTGGCGATATTAAGGTATCGCAAGGGTTTACCCCCCCCTAACTTTTACGTCACTGGAAAAATTGACATTTGACAGCAATTTCTGAAGCGCCAATAAAGTCAACCGTTTTCAAGAAATATGACTTTTTATGAAGAAAAACAAACATTTTGCTAACGTTTCGAAAATCTTTTGTAATTCAAAAAATAGGTAGTAATAATTAACAATTTTAACGAAATTTAACAACAGTAGTTATTAATAGTGGTAATGTGTGTACAAAAGCTCAGTCCTGTAGTTCAAACGGTTCCTAAGATATTGGTAAAAATCTGAAAAAAGTTTTGACATTGTGTATCTCGAAAACGAAAGCCCGGAGAAAAATAGAAGAAAAAAATGTTTCTTTTTTCAAGAGGAATTTACAATTTTCCGTTGGGACACTTATTTAGGAACACCCTATATGTAGCTCGAAAACGGTAAAACGATGAAGATACCACCTACTTCTAGAATCACAAAATAACTCAAAAACCGCCGAAAACTTAGTTTTCACGCTAAGTTCACTTATAATGCACTTAAACATCAACAGTCTTATAAAAATAGCCGAAATGTAGAAATGTTTCCCCCCATTGCAATTCCCGTAATTTGGGAATGTCTGGGTCATTTTTATTTGAAGCAGAAAGGTCCAACCTACACGACACCAAAATCACTCCGATCGGACCTTTCCTGCGCTCAGTGGCCCTGACCGAACATTTATTTGTTACAATTTGAAATTCTGTATCTCACTATTGTACAAAAATATAGATTCTTTAGAAATTTCTATTGTTAGCGGTTATTTCGATTTTTCTTTACTCATCGGTTGCTTATGCATTGAATTTTGTCATGGTTTTTGGACTTTAACCGTGAATGAAGCATTCCGTGAAAAAAAAAACAAAAATGTCGAGATGCTCAAAAGCTTTATTTAGAAATAGTTTCTCCAAGATTTTCTAGGATGTCGAACCGCTTTTTTTGACAGTTGAAACTCCTCAGCCATTATTACTTTTTGAAACATTGTACAGTACAGAAAGGAATAGTAAATTAATTATCTCTCAGCTATATATCATGTTGAAATATACCAGGTACCCGTTTTTCGACACATCTTAGATTATCTTCAACCTTCAAGGACATTTAACTTTTGCTTTTGTTATTGGTTTCTGCATATTAAAATTTAGGTAATTTTTTTCTAATTATGATATGTTATATGATGCATGGCTTACTTTTCTATTTTCGATGCTGTATGAATTATTCACTTTAACAAAGAGTGCTATGGAAACAAAACATCCAACAATTATTGCTAACGAAATTTTGGCAGATCATTTAAAATTATTAACAATCTCAAAGGTTAGAGAAAAATCGCAATTTTCACATGAAGAACGAGATATATCTGACACTTATCGACTAATTATTGTTTGATTAAAAAAATAAAAACCCAATTACCAGCTTGATTGGCTTTGTATCTCTTAAGAAAACAGAGATTCCGATGGTGGAATTCGAAAAATGAACTTCCAGTATATCTTAAACAATTTTTGATAATCAAAAATTGTTTGGTTGAATGTTTAACTGCTGAAAGATCATAGCACTTTTGCGAAGAAATTACTTAAATTTGTTAATTTGCTGTCCATAAATATATTTAATTAATATATTTTTAATTTAATTATTAATATATCAATATATTTATATATAATTTTTGTAATATTCATAAGTTTAGGGGGAATTATACCCCTATTTTTTTTTATTTGAAAAATTATCAATCACCTCTGAAAGCTGCAAAAAAGGTGATCCGTCGACTTACCAATGGGCAACGGGCTCTCTGGTATGGGCCGTACACACCCCTGCTCCCCTTTAGCTACGCCCATCAAAGGTCGTGCCAACGTTTCTATTGTACCCTGAATATCGTAACAAATTCTTTAAAGCCGATTTTGAAAGAAACTTTTTGTTCCAGAGGCAGATTCCTCGGAAATGTGGCGCTACCTCGCAATTCTCGACAACGCCCTGATGGACATAAACATAGACACAACCTCGTGCATGCAACGAACCCTCTGCTCCACGGTGAAGAATTCTTCGAGAAATGTCGGTAGCGGAAGCGGCTCCAGCATGGATAAAATCATCGACGGTCTAGCGTCAAACGTGTTGTTGCAGAAGTTTCTTGCCGACACTCCATTTTATTCAGCCATGATGAACGGGTTGGAAGATCTAGACTGCGACAAAGAGTACGACAAGTGTACACTTACCAAAAGGACTTTGAACGCGATTATCAAGAAATTCGTTAGAATGATCAACGGGGACAATTAGTTTTGCAAAAACTAAATATGTTGAAAGTATCAGCTCAAATTGAAAAATATAATTTAACTTGTTCCAGTTCGGCACTCAAGTAATGGTATTTGTGGGAACAGTAGTTTAAAAATCGACAGCATTTTGTTAAGGTTTGACATAAAAAGTGCAGTTGCTTTTAAACTGGAAATCTATTGCTACAAAACAAAAAAGAATGTAATACAATTTGGTCTTGCATTGTTAGTTTTCAAATAATAACTTTATTATTTAACAATATTAACATATATATGTATAGTATTTCGCCTATATTTGAACAAACCTTGGTTTATTATTATACAAGTGCGATATTAACTCCAGCACTACCTAACTATAGTTACAGTATGTATGTATATCTTAAATATAAGTTTCGATTTACGCAAAATTAAAATAAATAATAATACTTTTAAAAAGCCACATATAAAATATTAATAACAATAACATAAAACATACTCTTATAGTACGGTTCCTCTTAATATCCATACAATGGTGTAAGACGACACCTTTGCATTACACTTTGGTTGCAAAACAAATATTACATGGAGAACAGTGTCGCAGCTAAGGTCATGAGCGCCCAGGGTAAGATTTGTATTTGGCGCCCAACAAAACTTATTTTGTAGTAACAATACAATAACTGCGGGTGCGCCCCTATCAGCCGCTCCGCGGCCAGCCCTTAGCTGCGACGCTGATGGAGAAACACTTTTTGCACTAAAAATAGTTTATTAGTGTTAACAGAACTTTACACCGTCTTCGTTCCATACTATACTTGTTCATATATTTATACAGTTAGATCATTAGTTTTTATAACCAGGGATGAAGAACACTAGATGGCGACAGTCTCAAAAGTTCCCTGGCATCCTCGTTTGTAGTAAAATAATTTGATTTTATATCCACTGCAGAATGACGAGGATTTTATGTTATGGGAGAATCGCCATCTAGTATTTTCAATCCTAACTCACTGGTTGCCTAACTAAATATATAAACAAGAATGCTAATAACATGCTATATATGAAGATGTCAGAAAGAAATTTTAGACAAATGTAGACTACCAAATGTACTGATCTATATTTATTTGGACGTAATTTCTCACTGAAGAAAATAACCCCAAATGTATGGTCTTTAAAAAAATCAAACATGTATCTGTGATATCTTAATGGAAGACATTTAAATAGTTGCGCTTGTATAATACATATCCGTGATAATCATGTAAAGGGTGTCCCAAAAGG
Source organism: Anoplophora glabripennis (assembly GCF_000390285.2). Classification (NCBI taxonomy): domain Eukaryota; kingdom Metazoa; phylum Arthropoda; class Insecta; order Coleoptera; family Cerambycidae; genus Anoplophora; species Anoplophora glabripennis. The sequence continues at coordinate 23,981 of NW_019416496.1, read as the reverse complement.
ATGTCCGAAGAATTGGCAGTATTATGCAGGGTCACGTGTAAAAAGTTGCAGTTAGAATGGAGCGTTATACAACGGATGATCGACTGAAGATTGTGAAAATTCATTACAAATACGAAGAGTGTGTAACTGAGACTGTGCGCAAATTACGTGGAATTTTCGGTAGAAGGTACGTTCCGAATGAAACAACTCTGAAAAGATTAATTGCCAAATTAGGTTTGGGTCCAGACAATAAAAAAAAATAGGTTGGCCTCGTACTGTCCGTTCAGCAGAAAATATTGCTACGGTAAATGATAGTGTGGCGGGAATTCCCGTAACCTCAATGCGTCGTCGGTCATTGCAATTAAACAGTTAAAAAACACAATGTAGTGGGTTTTAACTAAAGATCTGTATCTGCATCCATTCAAGAATCAGCTAACTCGGGAAATAAAACCAAACGACCATTTAATGCCACGGACATTGGTTGATTGGATGTTGGAGAATCGACAAATAGACGGTCATTTTGCTAAGAAAATCATCTTTAGCGACGAGACAAGCAAAACTGTGGAATTTGGGGCAAAGACAATTCTTGGCTCATTCAAGGACGACCAATGCATATCCAAATAGTGACAGTGTGATGCGAGTTTTACGCGATGGGGTGTTTGATCCGTTCTTTTTTGTAATGAATCCTCCCTTGCTCATTCGTATAGTACTGCGTATTTACATGTGACCCTATACAGTGCTGCCAACTTTTTGGAATGAAAATGGTGCATATTTCAAATTCTGCGTTACTTTTGGGCCCCCCTTTATTATTTGTTTTCCAACCTAAGTATACTTTCCCTAAATGCACAAACGTGTGTCACTACTTACGTAACTAGCTTATTTGACACAATAATTGATGAAAAATTAATTCCTGTATTGCTCAACATAAATCTTAAGAAAACTAATAAAAACTACAAGTATTACCTTCCACATTCTAAATCATTTTCATTTTTTTATGTCGTATTAAAAACAATAATACATATATTCAAAAATATAAATAGAAAAATCAATAACAAAACAGTAAAAAAGTTGTCACGATATTAATATTCGTATAAAATAAAAAATATTGATTTTTGTATAAGAAATGCTACAAAAACTAGTCTAAAGCAAACTTAAATAATCAGTCATAAATATGCATATTTTGTTAAATTAGTTGTCAGACAGGTTATGCTTTTATATGTTTGTTGTACGTGTGTTTTTTTTTGATATGCTCAAACTAAAAATACGAGTAAGGGAAATAAAGGAATACATAAATCATTAGAACAGTTTCTTAATTCCACGAATAAATAATATCTTGTGGTTACCCCCGTCTTATCCAGAGAGCTGAAGATATTAAACATAACTTTAAATTTTCCTAGGATCCTTATCATACTTTATCCTTGCTTGTAAAACTAGGTGTGCCAATACTATGTGTAAAATAAAGAATACTATTTTCTTGGGAAAAGGGGGTAACGTTTGGCAGTTATACATAAAAATGCTTGATAAAAAGATTGTGCCTTTTAAAGTTTTTGTGTCTGAACACCTAAATATTTTTTAATGGCACGAAAATGCAAAACAATATTCTGCCACTATGAGCAAGTCTCTTCTCAACATATGGAAATAGAAAAGACATTTTGTCAAAGTATGACAGGCCTAATACATAAACAAATTATTTTAAAATATCGGTGCCAACTGTCGAGGTTAATGTGGACTAAGGAAAATAATTAGGGCTAATATGTAATTCGAGCAAGATATCACAACAAATTGTACTAGGCTAAATACCACTTTTTTTTTAAAGGTAAGTGTTTGAAAAAGTATGTGTTCATAATAAACATAATTATGTTTAAATAGTGGATAAATTACCGTTTCAGTGAAAAGCAAAACAATCAAATTATACAATCAGTTATATGAATAAAAATACATATTCATGTGTAATATGTACATTTTTTTAAAATCAAATACAATGCTCGATTTCCTGAAGCTGAATTTATAATAATAATTAATGAGAGCAATTTATGCTTTTGTTTTATTATATAATAATATTTTATAAATGCAATGAATTAAATTAAACTATTTTTATTCTTATAGTGAAAAAATTCAGAACCGTATTTAAAAAAGCGAATTATTTTTAAGTAATACAGGGTCGGAAAGTCCCCATGGTTCATCGGCCGTTACGTGAGAGCGATAAAGAAAGTCAAGAAATCCGTGCGATAGAGAAAGATGGCTATAATGAAGGCGTCTAATAGTCACCGCCCATTTCGCCCTTCCACAAATAAGATCCACTTCTTGTGCCATCTATAGCCATCTTTCTCTATCGCACGGATTTCTATGACTAACTTTATCGCTCTCACGTAACGGCCGATGAACCATGGGGACTTTCCGACCCTGTATATACTAGTTGAATAAAAATTGAATTTGGGACTTAAATAAATTACAGTCAGTGATTTTGAATATAAATATTGGCAGGTTCCATAAAATTTCCTGCATAGACGAATTGCCGCAATCAATGTTCTTGTTTGACATATACATCTAAATTTGTGCTATTTATATTTAAAAAAACTTTAAAAATACATAGAAATATTGAAATGTTGCGTAATAAATTGTTCAAAATATTGGAAAATTAATTAATTGCTTAAAAAACGTGTTAGAAATTCATTATATTTCATGGCTGATAATAAATATTTTTGAAACAGCAGTTGATTGTGTACTTTATGAATATCTAATATCTTCATTCCTAAGTTTGACTGGCTGTTTATGAAATACAGAGTCTTCGGAAATGAGTGCAAAAATTTAGAGAACAATACGACATCAAAAAATAAGACGATGGGCCTGTAGTCTTTTGTTTTTCAGATATAAGGACTCTATGAATTAAGACGATCTTTTTAAATGAAATTGTAACCGTATCTTTTTCCAAAAACAATATATTGCATTGAAATTTAATACATACTTAATATATCAGTGTTGTTAGTTTTTACTTATCTGTTAGAGGGTGTGACATATGACATACCCTTTTTAAGGTTAGGTTTTTTATGAGAATGTGTAATTTTACTCTTGTTAGAGTACCTTTTTTTTTTGTGTACAATTAAATTGTACATTGTGATACAAGGCATACAGGGTAAAAAACCTAACCTCATAAAATTGGTCACAAAATGCCACTGGCGAGGTAGCACTTAGCGACATCTAGGAGATGATCAAAAAGTTACAATACTGACATATTTAGCACAAATTTCGATTAAATACATTGCGGTAGGAAAAGATAAGTCTAAAATGTCATTGTAAAACATTATTTTTGACGCCCTATCTTTCAAAAACAAAATACGATGGCCCACGTTGTTTTATACCACCCTCGAAATTTTTTACAATCGTTTTCGCAACATCTATGTAAATGATGAGAAATAACTGTATGTATTTTTATAAACAATGGTTTTCTGTAGCGTAAAGCGTATTATGTTTTCTAATTATTTTACATTCACACTTATTTTGAAATACTCTACAGGCACTAATAGATAATTCCATTGGTTACATAAGCTACGCTATTAATTCTCCTGCATTACATTTGGGAGAACAAAAGAAACATTTGCTGACTCGGAATCGGAACGTGGACCCCCTTTGATTCCGGACTAAGTTCAGGATCGTCCGAAATTCAAACTCGTACATAAACTTATCATTCTGAATCAGTTCGCGAAAAAGCTATAATACATCGTAACTATACACGGTTGGAAAATCCACATGGTCCATCTGCCTTTACATGAGAGCGACAAAGTAAAGAAATTCGTGCGATAGACAAGGATGGCTATACTGAAGACGTTTCATAATCTGAATAGCCACTCCCACTCCTAACCCGAAATGGGCGGTGACTATTCAGATTATAAAACGTCTTCACTGTAGCCATTCTTGTCTATCGCACGAATTTCTTTACTTTACAGATGGGCCGTGTGGATTTTCCAGCCGTGTATAGTCGACCTTGCAATATAAAATATTCAAAATCACTGAGTCTCGGCAGTTTTCTCCCATATTAACCTCGACCAACTGGCACGCGACATTTGAGCATCAAACAAAATGGCACGAATATTACAACCTATTTTTTGTTAACGGTACATACGAACATCTTTTTGTTTAGTTTAGTCAAAAAACATCCAACACAACCCAAGAAGCGAGAGATTTGGACACAGACCTATACATATGCGATATAAATGCGTTCGTTAATACAATGCTATCTCGCCCTGATGAGCTCTCACGTCTGCAGCGCTGTGGACATCTCGTCGTGGATGGTCGCCAGCTCGTGGATCCGCGAGGCGAGCTGCTGGTTTAGCGTGAGGAGCACCTGCTTTTGAGATTCGTGTGCGCTGAGGGCTATTTCGAGTTCCGACTGTGCCAGTTTTATTGTGCTCTGCAGTTCCTGGTTTTCCTTCTGCAGGGACTGAAAGCAAGGAGCAACTTAGGCTTGGAAACCGAAAGGCTGGATGTTACAATTTGATAGGAAAATAGAAATTCAGTTTCACGGATACGTCGGGATTTTTTTAGCTTGTCGATGTCATTAGCCATAGTCTAAAAACTTACCTGAATTTCAGATGTTCTGTTGGAGGAAGCCAAAAGTTTGATTTCATTATTTTTGCTATCCAATTCGGACTCTAGTTGCTCCACGCGAATGCGCAGGGATTGAATTTCCTTTCGTAATTCGTCTGCCAAATCGCCGCCTCCTAGAGAAATGTATTCAATTACTGTGGACGATTTCGAACGAGCTTATTAAATGTTTGAGACTAAATGACACACTGGCAAAGTACATTAATAGATTTAAGAGAACGACTATCTGTGTCCATTTGTGTTGTCAGCGCTCATCATAAAATTAAATTGTCTAATGAGTTTATTGCCTATCTATGGACCATAACCTTTCTAGCAACCAATTTACAAATAAAATATTTCTGGTGTGATAATAGATACGATTTTTGTAAAACCAATCATTTCAATAGTTCGTGTGAATCAAGAATACAGTTTTGAATATTCAAATATGTGGAATCCATGGTAGCTACAGTGCTGTCTTTAGATACTAAAGATATTAAAAAAAGTAATTACAAATTTCATTAAGCGCGAAAAATTCACATTGACCAAAATTATATCGAAAAGTATTGTTAATCACTCTATTAACAAAAGCAACAAAAAGAAAATTGTGTTTCACATGTTGAGCTGTTGAACATTCATACATTCATATTGCGAATATTACAGAAAAATTTAACTACCATAAGTGATGATATTACTGGTGATGAACAAACATTTATATTAGTTGTGACTATTTTATTAATTGCGTATTATTTACTTAATTTTTTTTGTTCCAAGGATGCTTTCTAGTCAAATTTTTACTTTTTATTGCTAAGTTACAAAAACGAATATTATGATAAAATCTCCTTTGTTTTGTTTAGGTAGTTATTTCAATCAAATTAGGCAACGGTGTGACTAAATACTTCAGTTTTTTTTATATTTTGTTTTTCTTCTGAAATGTTAATCCAGTAGGTATAGTCAGGTTCCAATATAACACAGCCACACGCGGGGTTTCGATTTTGGGGTAGCTGATCACGGATCCGAGGTCAATTTTGCAAAATTCAAGATGGCCGACCAAATTTTCAAAAAATATCACATTCGCACCAAATCTGGTATACGGGTATTTCGGGGTCGCTGATTACGTATTCCAGGTCAGAAATTCATTTTGTAATATTTTTGTTTGTTTTATAACCTAAGTACCCAATCATGTTTTAATTTAATTTTAAATCTTGTTCTTTTTTCTGTAAAAGATCTATTCACGGGTTTTCTGCCTAATCTCAGGTAATAAAGTACATAGGTAATTGATTAAACTTCTAAAAACGAATTTTATAAAAATCTGATCTTGGATTCGTGATCAGTGACCCCGAAAACCCCCGTATACCAAATTTGGTGCGAATGTGTTATTTTTTGAAAATTTGGTCGGCCGCCATCTTGAATTTTGCAAAATTGACCTCGAATTCGTGATCAGCGACCACGAAAAACCCCTTATACCAAATTTGGCGCAAATCTGATATTTTTTCAAAAATTGGTCGGCCATCTTGGATCCGCCATCTTGAATTTTGCAAAATTGACCTCGGATCCGTGATCAGCGACCCCGAAAACCCTCGTATGCCAAATTTGGCGCGAATCTGTTATTTTTTGAAAATTCGTGATCTGACCTTAATTGATGCGTTTTTTTGAGGTTAGAAAATTCTGACCGTGGCTTCACATTCGGCGGGGTCTTAACCATATAAATGAACATTTGAATATAGAAAAACATTTTTTTGTATTTTTCCTAGCACTTTTTCGTGAATTTTTGCTATTTTGATCTGTTTTTTGAGGTTAGGAAATTCCTGTAACGTGATAGCTTAATTGTGACTACGGATAATGTATGTCGCATGACAAGTAGATAACTTTTTTTTGTGTGGCTGTGCATGTAATTTATAATATTTGTTGTCTAATACCGTTCGTGGTGTATATGTATAATATAATAGATCTGTGTATTTATGCAGTTGGTTTTACAATACTGACGTATAATTTTTCTTACTGTATGTATATTTAACACTTGCTAATAGTCTACGATGAGATGTTATGTCGTTTCGAGTTTCAGGGTATATTATTAATATAAACATGGTATTTTAATTATATGCGTGATACATCTAAGCATAATCTTCTGTAATTCGAAAGAAATAAATTCTTGAAATATAGTACAACTTATTTTATAACCTGATGGCAACTCGACCCAAGTAGTCATTTTCTTAAAACTATGAATGTTTTTTACGTTAGATAGCTTCGTATGTATATGACAATAGAGATCATCCTAATATACAAAATTATAACCACAATTTTAGGGGAGCTTAGATCATTGGCAGCTAGGGGGGCATCGCGACCGATGCCTTCAAATCTAAAGGACGTGTACCACAAAGACAATGTATCAGTAACTGTTGTAATATAGTAACAAATATAATTAAATAATAATGATAAAATACCTAATTTTCGAGACAGCGTCGATCGCAAGAACTACCAGCCTATACTACATTCACCTAATGTTTAATTAGATAATTTTATTGCAGAATAAAGAAAAATAACTGTACGTTATGATGGCTCTACACAAAACATACGTTGTTTTGTGTGCGCGAATATTCGGTATTTGGCGATTAAATAATTCCCTCCTGAGATTCTAAGCTTAGATCAGTTTTTAATTAACATTTAATTTACTAAGATTAAGAGTTTTATATGAAGGAGACATCAAAAGTTTTTATATTTACATAAAAAAATTAATAAAATATAAATATTCTTATTAAAACGGTATGTCAAATAATAGCATTATTAATCCACGTGGATCACTTTCACATTTTATTGCAGATATAAATAATTGCAGATCCCGATACAATTTTCATAAACTCCCTGTTTCATAAACTAATTCCAATGCACCATATGTCAATTTGAGAGTTACATAACTAGTGGACATACTGCATTAACTAACTATTGAGGAAATTGCAGTTATTTCAGTTCCTTATAATTATTTTTGCGATTGCACATCGAACATTGTCCGTTTAGCGCAAATGTTATTAATAGGAAATAATCTGTGTATTTAATGCAAACCACTCAACCTTAAAACGATAAATACGATACATTTTATACTTAATTCTTTTTCCATATCATATAGTTACCTTCTAATACGAAATCAGATAAGAGATAAGTCATAGTAGGCCACGCCTGCCCACAAATTTTGACGTTTGTAGGCGGTTAGGATCCAGGGGGCATTACGATCGACGCCCTCTAATTTGACTAATTATGCATTTGTCATTAGTATTTTTACTACATTTATAACCCTATTATAACAATTTAAGCAACAAATAGTCTCTTTTTAAGGCACCTTTTCTTAAATCTGATGGCGTAATCTGCCACCTGGCTCAACTTCTCCTAAAACTGTGTGGCAATGTCAATAATTAGTCAGATCCAGATTGTTCTGTGTATCAATTGATACTGTATTGACAGCATTTTTGACAGTGGTTCTATTTTGATTTTAAATTTGTGATGTCACTACTCTTGGTATAGTTTTTTTAAGTTTGGGAAAGAGCTAAATCCGTTTTCCGTTTCGCTTACCTTTGCTGTTCTCGAGATCTGCCTGGTACTTCGCCTTCATCCGCATATTCTCTTCCTTCAGGCTGGCCAACTGTCGTTTCCATTCATCCACGTTAGCGGTGCTTTCTTGTAGGGCGCTAGTCAACCTAGCATTATTGCTTTTTAACGTTGCCAGCTCTATCTCCCATTTCTTCGCGTTGGCAGAACTGTAACGAAGGAAAATACAGATGCATCCAAACTGAATACATTTTATATTTTATGACTGATTTTAAATGTGTTTTCATGTTTTATTTATTTTACGAAGGAAATAGCTCACCCTGTACAATGAAAAAATTACATCGGTTTGATTTTCTATTATTAAGTAAGGCGTTTCCCAATTTGCACCGATTTACTCAATATTAACATATTTGTTACAGGTAATTAAATTTTATTATCAGAATATAATAGTGCATAATTAGTTTATTTGCATTTCCATTATGAGCACATTGTTGGACTAAATGAAATACATATTTCTTCGTAGAAAACGTAATCACTTTCCTCTGCAACTACTTCAGTAAGGTATTTTAAACAGTTCCTTTGATAAGATATTTTTTGTTATAAAAGATAAATGAACCTATTTAAAAAAGCAAAAAGCATTAATGTACTGGAAGAATTTAATTAAAAAAAGTATAAAAATGGATCATGATTTCCATTTATACATCTTACGAATAACTATTATTTTCCGTTGATACAGATCATAATTTAAGATGTGCAACACAAATGAAAGCAGTCAACAAATCGGAACAAATGTAGTTGCAAAACTGCTGCAGTTAGATTGAGCAAATTTCTTATTATAAGAAAATTGTTATAATTTTCAAATTTATATGTAGATTAATGTGAAATGATATGCTAATTAATTAGTAACACCAACGATGCTTGAATACCTGCAAAATGTATACTTAGCATCAAAATTAATGCGTCACTAAAAAGTTGATTTTCTCTTGAACGATTGTAGTGTGAGATGTCAAAGAATGTCAAGCCTCTTATCAAAGCTGTCCATGGATCAAATTGAAGAACTAAAATCCAGAAACCCAACCACAATCGACGAAGGGTCAAGATAACATCATGGATGGAAGAAATAACAGAGAATATGCACGTAGATAATTGGCGGAGCCATCAACAGGTGTGATCGAATGTCGACTCTGGTTTTCTGGATTGTCCTTGGCAAGTAGAAGGTATGACATTCCGCATTCACATTCATTATTGCGTGTATCTGGTATATCAATTATACCAAATAAACTTTTTAAATTCAATAGAAAATTTTAAGTAAGTTATAGGCAATCACAACAGAGTGTGCCTACTCTTTAAACATTAGCACAAACACAGAAATTGAAGGAGGTCGACTAACAAACAATGAACATTCTCCGCGTTCTGTACATTGTTAGGGAAACGCGCAGTAACCCATTTCCTTGGGGGTTGAGCCTTGAGGCTCCGGTAGCGATTACTATTGCGAAAAAGGCCAATGGAGTAGACAGGGTGCAGCAGCCTGATTTTGGCGATCTTTTTTCTGAATTAAATGTAGGGTGTGGCGTGTATAATCTATAAAAATTAAACTACAGCTTCCTAACGATATTTGTAATAGAAAAAGTCTTATACAATAAAAGTTCTATTATTGCGTTTTTCTTTTTCGTAAATTAAAGTTCAATTATGGATCAAAATATTTTCTCTGGAACAGTCCTGTGACGTTGTGGCCATCGCCAACCTAGTCGTCGGGAGCGGATTTTCTCCGGCTGCACCATACACTAACACCATATCGACACGTTCGGAAGTAGTAAATGCATTGTTTTCTCGGTTCGTTGTAAAACTAGTTTGTGCACAAACTAAAAAATTAAACAAAGTAAGAAATAAGAATCTCGTTTTTAATGTAATCGGCACGCTATTCTTATTTTTTACTTCTTTATAAAAATTACACTGTCACTATCGTGGAATTACAAAATAAAAACTTTTGACAATGTAACCTAACCTTCGTGGATTATACCGACTTAGATTATAAGGCTGCATCTCGGGTCGCATAAAAACATTTCCAAAGTTTTTAATAAATAACACAGGGTCGGCCTTCATTTTCGTTGAATAAATGAACTTTAATTTACAAAAAAAAACGCGAAGATAGAACTTTTTCGTATAAGACTTTTCTATTACAAATATCATCAGGAAGCTGTAGTTTAATTTTTATAGATTATACACGCCACGCCCTGTATAGGTTATAGGTTAGGAGACTAAGATAAAAATTTTTATGAAAATTTCAGTACTCAAAAAATACAGGGTGAAAGAGAGAATACAATTACTCTCTATCGAAATTTGAAACAGACTGTACGGTGTGCCAGTCACAATAACGAATATCTACTTGAATCAAACTGTAATATCATCTTTTCTAAAGAATTTGATTTATAATTCACGTTATTATCTCTGCTATTAATTGAGATACATACTTAAATTTAAAGCACGCAAATTTACCTTAAATATTTAAAAATACGCTTATTTAATTATTCTTTGCGTATTACGGATGCTATGTTAAGAAAACATACTCTACTTAGAACAGTTTGTATTTCTTACCCATGAATCTATAAATTAATAGTTTCCCATTATTAATGCATTGTATAAGAATACCATTATTTTCCCATCGCATTAATTCTCTACATGGCGACTAAAGAAAATAGGCACCTAACGGAACATATTCTTATATAATGAAAAAGAGCCAGCGAAGCATCGCAAATTACCCCATTTTTTTATAACGCATAACACTATAAACAATTCTCGATACCTGCAAACAAGCCATGCATAATTGCCTGCATTACATTAGTAGAAACCGTATTCGATTGTAAATTTTCTAATACAGGCATTATAAAATAGTGGAAAACGCTAATTGTACGTCCAACCAATAGCGGTGGTTAAATTGGCAATATTGGAAACGGAAGCAGGTTGAAGAAGGAAACCTGATAACGTCGCCTAATAAATGCTCGCAGGAACAGCTGTTAGGAAATGTTCTATATTCTATATCGACTAAAAATCGATGACAATTTAATTGTACCTTAACATTCCCGATCCGTATCTACAAAAATTAAAACAGGCGTCGGCAAAATGTATTTCCTGAATAGAAACCACCCGTAAATCACATGCGGCGATCCATATAGCACAATTTGCACTTTCTTGTCCGTAGAAAAAGAAAACACATAAATATTGCAAAAAACGTAGCAACGCGTATGAAATGAAACCATGAAGTTCCACATTAATTATATTAACGCTTCCACCAGACCGGGGGGAACCATTAAATGCGCTAAATGCTATCTTTTGGAGCCAGCAAATTCATAAATTATTAATTGAATGCATTAAATATTGAGCACGCTTGAGCGATTATCTAAAAACCCTGCGTGAAGATTATAAAATCATCAAGAAATAAGATTTTTCGATGTTTTAATAGTAGACAATTATTGTTACTTATAGCCCACTATACAGGGTGTCCCGAAATTAGGGGACAATAGTTCTACAGGGTATTCTATGTCGAAAAAGATTACTTTTTTTTGTAGAGCTAGATATTCATAATATCCATTTCTGGTCAGATGAAAATCCACGCGAGCAATACGGCGCACAAATTTTCAAAACAGATTTGCAATAAATGTGTGGACAGGAATTTTAGGGGACCAGCTACTTGGACCGATTAAATTTCCCGTTTGTCTGAATGCAGAAGGATACTTAAACTTTCTGCAAAATGATGTAAGGGAACTATTGGATGATACACCGTTAAACGTACACTTAACGTTACACTATCAACAAGTTGGGCACCATATCACTTTACCTATAATGTCATGAATTTGTTAAACGATCATTTTCCTGGCAGGTGGATAAGGTACAGGTGGCTCCATTCCATTGTCACCTCGATCTCTAGATCTAAATCATCTAGATTACTTTCTGTGGGGTAAGATGAAGGCTGTAGTTTACGCTACAAAAATAAATCCTTTGGAAGAATTACAACAGAGGATTCATTTGGCTGCCAATCAAATCAGACAATATAATTTTGAAGTTCTGAGGTCTTCGCGGGCAATTCGACGTCGAGCGAAAAAATGTATTCAGCAAAAAATCTTTTTGGGCATTTGCTATAAAAACTACTATTGAGATAAAGATAAGTTTTATTAATAGTGTGGTTTTCAATTATTTTTATTAGTTTATTGTACATATTACTATTTAATAATTTCAATTGTTCTTTCTTTACTTTGTCAAATAACAATAATTTACTAAAAATAATAAATTTCTGTGAAAATAACAATTCGCAAAAGGTAAATAACTGAACTGTCAATGCAAATTGTAAGCGGGAGCCAATGGTTCCATCTGTCTCCAATGCAAATGATGCCAAACGCGTTTTTGTTCTTCACAACCCGCTACGATAGAAAATATTGACAATTTCGATTCCCGGTGATTAACACATGTAACATTATTTTTAAACGGATTTTACACAAAAATAGAACATTCTACCAATATGGAGCAAGGGTACCTTTTTTTACCAGAAAACTCTGAAATTCCATACTTTTCAGTCAAAAGTCAAAAAAGTCAAAGCAAAAAAAAGTTATGGTAAATTTTACCCCCCCCCCCCCCCCCAGTGTTGGAACGTATGTGATGAAAATTTGTAAATTTCGTTTTAGTAGCGGACTGAGCACGTAAGAGTTAAGCTAGTTACTAAATTTCATAAATTTATCTCAACTGGTTTCGGAGTTATTTAGAAAAAAACATCATCAGGGTGGCCCTTTAAGTGGCTATAACTTCCTTGGGAAGAATTTTTGGACCCACGTTTATAACGAGCGTTCAAATAAAAACGTGGTCGAAGTTGGCTCTGACACATTGGACGTAGGGAGTAGCTTATAGCGACCAACTTAACCTCATTTCTCAACGAGCTGTATAGCAGCTGTCAGTTTCAATAACGTTAATGACTATATAACTTTATTTTAAAGAATAATCGTGATAACAATAACAAACAATTAAAGGAGCTGCGGAAAGTGTCCCCCTCCTTGTTATAACAATAAATTAAAGCAGCTGCTGAAAGTGTCCCCCTCCTTGTTCCAAGCACTTTTTCAAGTTTTCAAGTTCACCGTAGTTGTTTAAAAACCATTCACAAAATACAGCCCGTCGCGGAAAATCAACTTCATGAAGTTCTTGCTGACAAGTTAAACGATAGGAGAACAAACGCAAATCTTTTTTTAACACTGTGTGGCAGGTACCGACTGATACTCCCACGCTTCCTTCTTTTCTTGTTACACTGCCCGTTTCACGAAAAACATTAACACAACGCTGAACTGCACTTTGAAAAATTTTGTACTCAACAACGCCGGGAAATTGATTTTGAAATTCTATGAAACATTCCTCAATAGAATACTTCCATATTCCATCAATCTTGAGTCCATTTCTAAAGTAGGACTCTATGATAAACACTTTTTGTTCTTGAGAAAACACCATTTTAAACGCTTTTTAAAACGAAAATATTCAAATTGATAGCGGCGATATAGCGCTTTTGCCGGTTGCGTTTTAAGTTCATTTGCTATACGCTACGCCCTACGTCCAAATTTTCAGAACCAACTTGACCACGTTTTTATTTGAACGCTCGTTATAAAGAAAAAGTAATCTTTTTCGACATAGGACACCATGTATATATTTTTGTCCATAAAACAGACATTTTTAAGATAATTGTGAAATTTTGGCGGGAAATACTAGCAACTTCTATAATTTCCGATTCGGACGAATAACGGAGGGTATGACATTTATTATATCGTTTTCTTTGGACAATGTTTTTTAACCGCCTCATAAAAAGCATACAAGTTTATTTTTAATGCAGTCAAAAACAAAGGCAGGATTTACGACATCCACTTTTGTAAGGATTTTTTTATCTTTCCTAACTATCCCTAACCCTATCATGATTATTTATGCCTGTATTTTAACAAGTTCAGCAACAAAGGTTTCCGTCCATCGAAATATATACCTGCAAGAGCTACAAACTAGAAAAATGTGTGATATTTTATATAATTCAAACTATGTACAATATAAAGTACGATAACGGAAATCTGGGATAAAAACTACATCCACAATACTTTTTCCAACGGAGCTGTTTGACAAAAACCGCGTTTGTTTATTTTTGCGAATAATGTATCAATTATTATTATTATTTATAATTTTGACAAGCTTCAAAATTTGAAATAACACTGACATTACCGTATTTTTCACTACAGATTCATCCACTTTAAATTTGTAATATCCAAAGCCTTGTTAAAAAATATGTAATAAACATGAACATATTTCTTGTGCAACAGCGTCAAAATTTTTAAATAATGAAATTAACAAATGCAACATGTAAACATTTAGGAGAATTTTAAGGTTTAAAAATGCTACATCGAACCATATATCCGTTAAATAATTAAACCAGGGACGGCTTTGAATATTTTCTCATACAAGGAACAAAAAACCTCAAATTGTCGTTATAAGTTAATTGTTATACGAAAGAAAAGCTTCTTTTATAACTGTTAAATTTACAATTTCATAATGTAACATGTAAGTACATCATAAAATGATAATAGATTACTAAAATATGATATTCCCTAAAACCGTAAGAAATGTGAACAATTAGATGTACCCTCTTATCAGTATCACTGCTTTCCCATTTTTATAAGCAATTGCTTTAATGTTGCAAGATTTATCTACCAAACTGACAGACTTGAACAAAGCTAATAGCGAGAATCTATTAATATCTATTTGCAAACAAAAAATAACGCATAAAATTTTGATTAGATATTCTATATATTTGTAATTACTGATTTATGATTTAAAAAGTTATTTTGATAAATACCTTAGATCTTAAAATGTTAAGTTTCTAATTACCAAAATAGTTAAATAATAAGGCTTTAATTGGTATTATAGGCATATAGTAAGCAAACAAACGAAAAATCATCTAATTTGCGATAAATCGCTCAATCTGGCAATGATGCTTTCTTCTTCTTCTCATTCCCTTCAACTGAACAGATCGTAGCGACCTCTGGCGGAGGACGCGAAAACACTGAATTTACAGAGTTTAGCAAAAAAATCAATGCAGTTACCGATATAAATTCGCTAATTCCTCCATCAACGATATTAAACTAATATATATAATTTGAGAAATGAACATTTTCATTTTTTGCAGTTGAAGGAAAATTCCATCTACATCCTAAGGGAATATATACCAAAGAAGTTATAGTATCTGTTGTTTAACGCAGAATATTTTATCAGACTAATTTTCTCGTGGCCCCTAAAGCCGGCCCTGTTTAAAGCTAGACGAAACAATTGCATCAGGCCAAGGCAACTGGTGCAAACGCGGCGGACCAAATGAACACTGCCCAAGAATCTCACTTGGCGCTCCGAAGTCGGAGAAAGTCCAGGAAAGAAGACCCCGGGGGAGGCGCCCAGCTGAAAATGGTGGTGCTCGGTATAAAAACCGGGCGGCTTTTTTCTAACGTATCAGTTTCGAATTTTCGTTTCTTTGCGCTCCCAAACCTCCACACCAAGTAAAATGTTCGCCTGCAGCAAAGTGAGTGATTTTCTTTAAGTGAAAAGTTGGCGTGTGGACAGTGAAGTTTAACATAAATGTCCTAAATGGATTTGTTTATATTTTTTTATTGAAAATTTATTTTTATTCTAATTTAAATTCGATTTCCGTACATCAGTACAAAAAAAAAATAAATAAGTTGTACCCTGGGTGATAAACAAATTAATCGAAAAAATTGGAAATACTAAACATCATTTTAAAATTAAGAATGTTTACTATATTACAAAATATAAAAAGTGAAAATAAATTAAATTATAATATCCCTAAAATTATTTTATAAAAAGTAGGTATTCATTTATTTAAATGTTACAGTAAAAAAAAAACATTGGATAGTTCACACACTTTAGTGGATTTGAAGCAGATTTATAGTAAATTTCGTTCTGTCTGTTTTTAATAATATGAATATTTATTTTTATATTGTAAAGGGTATTCAAGGACCATTCTTATTTCATTTACTTTTGTATTTGATATAAAAAAATGATATGGTCTATAGTTTTAGGAAATTTTCTTGCGATTTCATAGCAATTCCAGACACATTCAATTGTTGAATGTTGTAAATTTGTTTTTAAATACAACACCCTGTAAATTTTTATATATTTGGATGATTTAAGATATCACCAATGTGTTAAAAAGAGATTCCTTTTAATTTCTAGTCGACTAAGACTTTGAACTGATAGTTATTGAGGGCTTGCAAAGCATTTTTTTTATAATGAGCAGTTACATTGATTAGTAACAAACGTATTATATTATTTTATTAGGTGATCATCGCCTTGACTCTATTCTTTGCCCTCTGCCAAGCTGGATATCTTGGAGGTGGCCTAGAAGAGGGGTACGGTGGCCACATTGGCGGTGGGTACGGTGGCCACATTGGTGGTGGATACGAAGGTGGCTTGGATATTTCAAGTTATGGAGGTGGGGACGACAAAGGATATGAAGAAATAAATGTAAGTAAAGAATGTAATGTTACTCTCCCTATGCAATATTTTGAAAAGTTAACATCGCCACGTAATAATGATTTATCTTAACAGGTTCATCCAAAATACCAATTCAATTACGCCGTTCACGATCCTCACACCGGTGATGAGAAACAGCACCAAGAAGAACGCGACGGTGACGAAGTTAAAGGCTCATATTCCCTCAAGGAGGCCGACGGTTCCACTCGTGTAGTAGAATACAAAGCCGACAAGCATAATGGATTTAACGCCGTGGTGCACAAGATTGGAGGTGGTCATGGCGGTTATGGAGGTGGCCATGGCGGTTACGAAGGCGGATATGGAGGTCACTTATAAAGACTTAGTGTAGTCCATTTTTTTCAAGTATATCAATAAAAGAACTCTGTCGTACATCTTAAATTCTTTTCAAAATTGTGGTGTTTAATGTGGTTAGACAGAAAGGGCAATAAAATAAAAAATTTGCCTTGGTAATAATAGTTTGGATAAAACGCTTATAATTTCTAAAATAGTTTGAAAATCTTGAAATACGTGCGTTATACAGAAATTATAATAAATTCTATTTGCTAGTATGTTAAATCTACCAATCAAGTTGATTCTTGTAAAATTACTTTTAACATATTGTTCGTAGTTAGTATTAACGATATTAAATTCTCATTTTATTGATAGACTGTACTGTATCCTGTAAATTGAAATAATAAAAAATATTTTGTTTAATAATATTTTATCATAATTACTGTCTATACTGGGTATAATTTTAAACGGGGGTCGTATATATGCGATAGCAATCTCCAACGTTTAGAAACACATTTCAAAAGTCTTCTGTGAACACTGATCACACTGGGAGCATGCTTTGTTGCCAAATCTTATATTTCTTGAATTGCATACATTTTTTCAAAATATCAAACAAAAATTTAACAATGAAGACACACAAACACCATACCCCCACTAAACAATGAAACAAATAACTTTATAAGGTTATATGCTTACACAAATTCTATTTCGATTGCAGTAAAAACTGATACTTCACGCAGGTCTTGAAATAAACTGATATTACAACAAGGACAATGTTAGACACTTCGACACGCAAACTGAACACTGCTTTAAAGAATAAGATATACTTTTTATTAAAAATTTTTTAATGTTCGACAACACTATGGTGACATTAAAATAACACGTGGCAAAGTACTACAAAGGCAATCTGTTTTTCCGAAATTATTATTCATTGTAGTTTCGCTATCTGCCACTCCGTTACTTTCACAGTTGGTTAAAAAAAGGCAACAATGGGTAATACTGATAAGCGCGCACAACCAAGTTCGGGAGCTGCCAGTAGCGGCATAGACAAGAGTTTAAGAGCAGTTTAAAAGACTCGACTACGTGCTTGATTTAAAAAAAAATGTTTCAGATTAATATTCTGGGGAATATGTACTATTGTCAGTCACTTAAAATTACACTTTGTATACTGGATGTATTTATTTATAGGTACCGTCGTTGATATGGTATGTAAAAAACAAATGAAGTTCAAATATTTTTTATTAAATAGATCAACAATGTCAATATGTGGAAACTAAAAATTTTCCAAATTTGCTGAACACGTTGACTGCGGTACATACCTCGGGGGGTATGTACTCATTATAAAAAATATGCGAATATCAATAATCACATTTTTACTGTATCTTGTGGAAGTTGCAGAATCTGTAGTTTTTAGAAATAATGATTTTTCTATTATTTTCTTTTCAAAACTCTTTGCGAACGAAAACGTTAGTATCCTAGGATATATAATTACAGATACATGCAAGTTTATAGCAATAATTGTGTTATTTTTAATTTTATAGGGTCAAATGTAATAAAATTACATATCCCCAGGGATATGTACCGCACACAGAAGAAGTTTTGTTATATATCCCTGAAGATAGGTACCGCAGTTACGGACAAAGTACATTGAGATTATCTTGCAGTCAACGTGTTAACTAAGCTGCCTATGATTATGATATTCTTTTCAAACGCTAGTTTTTGAAAAACTGTGTAAAAAACTTTTTATCTTAAAATCTAATACTAGAATGTTATTCTATGCTCTTCAAAATTCCATCGTACCAATTTTTTTAAGACATTTTTTTAAAATTTGTGCAATATAAAATTTAAAAACTTAGGTATAGTCTTTCCGAAGTCAGTTGAATATGCAAAAAAACGTATGGTATTAAGATTTAATGAGTTTCATAGGCGTCCCTAAAAAAATTTTCTGCTACAGGTAAAAAATTATAATTTGTATATAATGTGCAGAAAATTTCTATTATGTGTTCATTTGGCCAACAACATATTTTAATTATTTATGTCCTCTAACAATTTTATTATGTTGGTGGTAAATTTCCTTTTGTTCCGTTTCAAAAGGTCTCCAAAATGCCATGTTGTGATAATATTTTATTTTTCTCCCTTTCGCAATTGTAACATGAATGATTGATAGAAGGTGCCTATAATAAATTAAAATTACCTGAATCACAATCAAATTTCGCATTGTTGCACTGCACTGCTGGGCAATTTATCAACCACTTGTCGTCTGCTGTGATTTATTGCCCAGTAGCCCAATGCAACTGTAATCGTTTTCCTTTGCCCGCACTCGCATTCTTCAACTGAGCGTATACATTTCTATCGCCTCCACGTTTAGTTCGACCAGACCTGTATATAGGTATGGCCAAATAAATATGGGAATAAGTTTTTCAAATATTTCAATGCCGAGTTACTGCGTCAGCCACCAAACCTGGTACATACTATCAATCTGTTGGTTCTTCAATTGATATCGGAAAAACTATAACAGTTCTATATTTTCTTTATTGTAATTATTTTATATTTTATCCATCTAATATTTTCAGAAATTCTGTTAAAAACAGGACAATTTGCACTGCTTTTACATAAACAATGTATTTTTTTTCTTGCAAAACTAATCTTTATTCAGTTTTAATAAAAAATTGCTAATATAATTTATCAAACATTGGTCCTCAAGGGGTTACACCACAGTAGAATTTTCAAAAAATCGTTTTTTTTTTATTAAAAGGTAGTTTGAACTTTCTAGAATATGAGGCAAAAGGTTTTATACATGAATTTTTTGTTTTTAATTTATACTATTTAATACTGATTTATAACTTCTCTAATACACTCATAGATGTCGTTAGGGAGTATGCGTGTACAATTCAAGCAAAATTTTCAAACAAAAGTATGTTGGTGTATCATCAGTGCACGTTCATGTCTAAAACTCATTTTAAAACTTTAAACGCGTTTTTCTCGAAACACGCTTTTTCAAAACGGCACGCACCATAACTCCAACAATTTTCAATGTTTTCTTTTGAAATTTTAACCACATATTTAAAACAACATTTTGGAGAGAAACACGTACGGATTTTTCGACAAGTTAATTTAAACAACTGTTATAAACAAATAACTTCCCTTTTTTTTGTCAAAAATTTAACGTTTTACTTCAAACACTTGCCAATTTTACAAAAAACAATATTTTTACAATCCCATACGTGTTTCTCTAGCTATACTCGTGTAGATTAAGAGAAATTTTTTTTTTGTTCTACATTGAAATTTGCACTAGTTGCAGTGCGTGCTGCGGGACGCCTCGATAGCAACGCTTCAGTGCCGCCCGCCATTTTGAAATATTTTTTAAAGAAAAATTTTCTGCACACTTAATACACGCCTAATAACATACTTAAACAGTTTTTTCTATTACCTTTCCTTTTATTAAAAAAGAAATTGTCAAAAACACGCTTTTTTTAAGAAGTTACAGTGGTGTAACCCCTTAAACGAAAAGCGTAGTACATCTCTTATATCCAAAAAATAATAAAATCCGTTTTATTATGACACGGAGACTTACCTTTGGGCCAACGCGAGCTTCAATCTATCGTTTTCATATTTCAACTGCATATCGATGGGGTTGGTGTTAGCAGTTATATATTGAGTTTTATCCATCTTGACTTGATGGCTAGGACTCTCGTTGCTTTGCATGCCAGAGATTGAATGGCTGCGAGGATGGGGCACCTCATCCTCTGCTTTGGCGTTACTAGGTACTGGCATGGCAGCGCAACCTAGAAAAAAATATATTCTTAGCATTTCTATTATTTACACTTAACAAACAAGCTAAATTCAAGAGGTTAATAATTAAATACCTATTTGGCAGTTAAATTGTGAAGTATTTGTTGATAAATTGCAGAAAAATACATTGTTAGCCATATTCTGCCTATTAATCATCTATTACTTACTTGAAAACTGAAAAATGTATACTACTTTGGGCAAATATCTTATCTATGGTGTATTTTATCTCTTATCATAAATTATTTTCATTTATATTGTTTACATATGCTATAAAATAGTTTGATGTCCTAGATAACAATATTTACCCGTCATTTTCTCCAACGAATGTGTTTAAAAATACTTAACAAGTTTACACAAATTAATTTCTTATTATTGGAAAACAATTAATGTTATTTATTTTTTATAATAATGTAATCGAATGAATCAAACCTTGAAGTATACGATTCAAATTTAAAGTTCCGAATGTTTTAATTTGATATCACACGTAAAATGCGACAAAACATTGAAAGATAATTTTACAAAGCAATTTTAATGATTAAAAATCAACTTTACAAATTATGAAATTTAATTTATGTTATATGTAAATGTATATTACTTACCAGGAGGTTCAAGTAGATTGTCGGACTGATCAGGAGCAGCAGTAGCAGCTCTGGTAGTTATAGGACTAGCATTTGCACTTGTAACTGGAGTCACTGCTGTCCCACCATTGGCAGTTACCTTACTTATGGCAGATCTGGTGGCTTCTTTTACTTCGTTGAATTTGTCAATAAACTATTAAATAAATTTATATTAAAACATACATAGCAGATGAACAATTTATTCAAATAGGAAAGGAAATTATGTCATTACTTACTTTCTGAAGTTCAGCTTCTGAGGAGAAACCTAGTCCATATACAGTATTAGCTCTAACATCGGACCATTGTCCGAATTTCTGCGAGGTTTTTGTAAAAGTCATGTTAGGAGTAACAGTACTATTTATAACAGCCTTTTGACCTTCTACACTAATAATTCTGTACAAACTTCTGGAAGAATCGTAAAAAAATGAAACGCTAACTGCTGTACTTGAAGCCGGCATCCATGACCGCTTTGTTTTCGGATCAATGTGGAATACATGAGCCTTGCATGTGAAGATAGGTTGCTCACTATGAAAAAAAATGAAATTACAGTTTTACATGAAAGAATACCTGAATAAAGGAGTGGTTCTGAAATTCAACCACTAATTATGGTTCATATAAGCTAAAAATAGAACTGCAAACTGCTCAATAAATTAAGACACAGGCTAATACATTCATTAAGTGATTACTTCTAATTTTATAAATTTAATGGGAGGTGTAATTAAAAAAATAATGTATAAGTTGAATTAATCTCAGCCTTTTATAAAAGCAGAAATATAAATTAATTAATTTATAATATATTTACCCCATTGTATCCTTGCCAGACGTCATTTATATACAAAACACAACTATACAAAACAACAATTTTTTACAAAACTGTCACTGTCACTGAAAAACTGTCAAGCAAATTCCTCCATACTGCCTGTTGTATTACCAACTTTCGAACTTTCTAAATTCCAAGGAAGAACCAATAGTTTGAAGTTTGTGGTGGTACTATTTCAAAATTCATAGGTTAAAAAATTGAGGTCACAAATTTTTTTCTACTCATAAAAATTCAGTGATTTACAAAGAACAATATAATTTTATTTGATTTAAAAATTCAAACGCTTCAGTATCAAAAAGTCCCAAAGATTAGTATAGTATATTAGTATACTACTGTTGTTGGTTATATTTATTTAGGAATTTTTTCTTTATAACGTTGAACGTTGAACGTCAAAGAAAGAGGCTCCCTCTTTTGTTCTTTCCGAGGTTAGATTTTGAGAACCACGTTTCTTTCCGAAACATTTATTACATTTAGGTGAGTTTTAGTTGTATATACTTGATAAAAAAACCTCTCACGTCCTATTAAGTCTATTTTCAACAAGACCATATCGTAGATTTGTATTATTCCGTCTACTTTTTTAGTAAACATGGGTCGCGTTCGTACCAAAAC
Source organism: Anoplophora glabripennis (assembly GCF_000390285.2). Lineage (NCBI taxonomy): Eukaryota > Metazoa > Arthropoda > Insecta > Coleoptera > Cerambycidae > Anoplophora > Anoplophora glabripennis. The sequence continues at coordinate 1,205 of NW_019416496.1, read as the reverse complement.
CGTCAAAAAGGCCTCCAAAGTCATCATCGAAAAGTATTACACCCGCTTGACTTTGGATTTCCATACCAACAAGCGTATTTGTGAAGAAATCGCTATTATTCCCACAAAACCCTTGCGTAATAAAATCGCTGGATTTGTTACACATTTGATGAAGCGTCTGCGTCACTCACAGGTATGTTTTTAGTTTATCAGAGATGGTCTGTGAATTACATTTATGATGCCTGTTTAGGTGCGTGGTATTTCAATTAAATTGCAAGAGGAGGAACGTGAAAGACGTGATAACTACGTCCCAGAGGTCTCCGCTTTGGAACATGATATCATCGAGGTGGATCCCGAAACTAAGGAAATGTTGAAGATGCTGGAATTCAATAATATTAGTGGGCTCCAATTGACCCAATTACCTGCAAACACATTTAATAGACGTACGTAATTTTTATGTAATAACTAAGAAAAAATAAATTTTACATTGGTACAATAGTTTATTTTATTGATTATTATTATTATGAGTGATTTGTTTTGTTACTCTCCTGGAAGCTGGTTACGTTGCATGAGTGGCCATCCGTAACGATCTGAAGGCGTTTGATATACTTGTTGAGTCTGCAGTAATATATAGAAGTGATTAGATATGTCGTTATAACTAAAAATTAATACCTTCATTGATATTAGAAATCAAATTATGATTTATTAAAAATATACTTTAATGTTTGTATAGAAGTAGCATGTTACAGAAAAGCATGATAAAAGTAGTCCTTTTTTTAATACGAGTAGTAACGAAAGATTTTTTTTTTGATTTTTTATTTTATTCAAAGAACTTCTTAAAAAGGCTTTTTTCAATTCCTTCCTTGATTTATGGTCCTGATTTTGGCTCTACAAAATTATACTTACTGGCATGGCTAATACTCGCCCCAGCATTCGAAAAATGCTGGTCAGCATATAGATTGCACTGCCTCCAATATATTTAATGTAATGTTTTAATGACATGTCTTTGACCACTCTTGGCTTGAAGAAGATATGAAACAAGTCGAAACCAAAAACGAACCATATTAGTAAAGAGACTAATAGAATTCCGCATATACTACCTCCCAGAAATAACAAACCCATGAACTGAGTCTGAAATACTGAAAAAAAGAAAAATTCTTTAAAACACAGTCTGGCTCCGATATGAATTGATATACAGGGTGGTCCGAATTTTATGCAGGAAACTT